>NW_027413913.1:0-47226 GCF_048773025.1 Camelus bactrianus | reverse complement strand
TCTTGTAATAGCTCATGGTGAAAAAATATAAAAATGAATATATGTATATTCATGTATGACTGAAAAATTTATACACCAGAATTTGGCACAACATTGAAAACTGTAACTCAATAAAATTTAAATAAATAAATACATAAGTAAACAACACATCCTTGGGTGACATTGGATCAAAGTAGAAACTCAAGGAGTAATTAGAAAATAATTCGAGACAAATGGAAATGAAAATACAACATACCAAAACTTATAAGATGTAACAAAAGCAGTACCAAGAAATACCAATAAACACCTACATCAGAAAAGAAAAAGACTAAATTAACCTAAATTTTTACCTCAAAGAAGTAGAAAAAGAACAAACTAAGCCCAAAGTTAAAAGAAGGGAAGAAATAATAAAATTCATAGTACAAATAAATGAAATTAGAAAATAGGAAAACAGTAGAAAAATAGACAAAACTGATTTTGTTTTTGAAAAGAGAAAGCAAAATTGACAAGCCCATAGCAAGATTAAGAGAAACAGAGAAGACTCAAATAAATAAATAATAAATGAAAGAGAAGATGTTACAGCAGATGCCACAGAAGTTTCTTTTTTTTTTTAAGTATTGAAACTATTTTGAACACTAAAATACCAATAAAGTGGACAACTTAGAAGTGGATAAGTTCCTAGAAGCATACAAGCTACCAAGATGGAATCAAGAATAAACTGAAAGTTTGAACAGAACAAGAATAAATAAAAAGATTGTATCAGTAACCAAGCATCTTCCAACAAAGAAAAATCTCAGAATCTGTTGTCTTTACAGGCAAATCTACCATTTAAAAAGAAATTATCAATCCTTCTTAAACTCTTCCAAAAAAATGGAAGAAAGAACACTTCTAAACTCATTTGATGAAGCCAGCATTACCCTGACACCAAAATTAGACCAAAAAATTAGAAACAGAGCTACCAATTGATCCAGCAATCCCACTTCTGTGTATGCACACAGGGAATTGAAGTCAGGCCCCCAGAGAGATGCCTGCACTCCCTGCTCACTGCAGCAGTGCTCACAGCAGCCAGAACATGGAAGCTGCCTGAATGTGCATTGACTGATCAATGGGTAAAGAAAAGCTGGTATATACACAAAATGGAATAGTATTCAGCCTTAAAAATAGAAGGGAATCCTCCCATTTGCAACACCATGAATGAACCTGGAAGACATTATGCTCAGTGAAGTAAGCCAGACACAGAAGGACAAATTCTCCATAATACCGCTTATATGAGGAATCTAAAATTGTCGAACCCATAGACAAGAGTAGAAGGGTGGTTGCCAGGGCCTGGGGAGAGGAGGAACGAGAAGGTGATGGTCAAATGTACAAAGTTTCAGTTAGGCAGGATGAATCAGTTCTAGAGTTTTGCAGGGCATGGCACCTGTAGTTAATAATGCCATATTGTGTACTTAAATCTTGGCTAAGAGGGTAGGCCTTCTGTTAAGCGTTCTCATCCCAATACCAAGTGAAGAAGGTGGAGGAGACTTGGACTTGATGGATGTGCTCATGGCACAGACTGTGGTGTTGGCTTCACACACGTACAGTTATCTCCAGAGTCACTGTGTCATATACATTAAACATGTCCAGCTTTTTCTATGTGAATTATAGCTCGATACATTGGTTGAAAGAAGTGAATGAAACCTGTTATAGTCTAGGGACCTGAAGACCTCATGGACAAAGCCATTGGGACACATTTACAATCCACAGTAAGTGACATTAAGTGAGCAGAGCTGGCAGAGGATAATACAAACTCTCCTTTTGACTATATAAAAAATAGGAAACTTGCAAAAATATTACAGTGATTACCTCCAGGTAATGAGGTTACAGATGATTTTAACTTGTTTTTATTAAGGTTTCTGTATGTCTTCCACACAGGAAAAACAATGGAGGTCATTTCAGAGTCTGAATTTGTATCAGTCACAGTGATTTGTTATAGATGGCTGAACCCACTTTTTGTGGTCTGAGCAGAGGTGGACTTATTCCTGTGTGTTAAGACTGAGATTCCAGTACTACCAGGGAACAAGAGTGGATTCTCCATAGCCAGGGACAACCAGCCTGCACAATCAGCTAACCCTACCTGTGACTGTTGCCATGGAAACCCCACTGTATGTGATGCTCAGGCCCAGACACTGCGGCTGCTGCTGTAGGAGAACCAGACCCCTCGTTCCCTGCCAGCCAGGAGCCCCTTCCCTACACCGCCCTGTGTTGTTCGCTCCCACCTTCATATCTTGAGCAGCCATCAGTCATCTGTCCAGAGGAGCCGAGGCCTCCTGCAGAGCCCTAGCTGCCCAGGGACTGGGAAATGTAGCTTTCAGGTTTCCCAGAGACTAACATACACAAGCCATAGAAGGTGGGGGTGGCACACATGTTGAATGAATCAGTCTGCAGCGTCCATCACAGAAGTGAGACAATGGTGACAAACCACCACAAGTAGCCTTGACCTTCTGAAGTCCACATGGTGGCTCAGGTATCCATGGTCTTATGATAAGGATGGCAGGAGGTTCTCTCATTCCAGGGAGTGCTGGCTCTTGGAGACCCTGTCTCTGGCATCCTCTCACATGAACTGGCAGGTGAAGTGTGGAGGCTTACCCTTCCCTGGAAGCTGACTCAGCCAGGACACCAGCCACCTCTCTGCAGCGGCTCCCAGGCTTCCTGATGGACCATTTCCCACTGCCTGCACTGGGGGAGTAGGGGGAACCCCACAGCAGCAGTTCCTGCAGCGGGGGATCCTGCAGTGGGAGGATCCTGCAGGGGGGCTGTACAGTGGAGGCAGGTGTGTTAACAGCCATACTGAGGCACCTTCCCTTCCTCTTCCCACTTCCCTACACCCTTGCCTTCATCTCCCACATAAACTCCTTGTGCCAGAAGCCTCATCTCCAGGTGGGTCTGGGGCAGCTCCGACTAAGGCAACTCTGGCCTCAGCGTGAGCACATGTGAAGCCTCATCCTGGCTCCTGCTGGGGTCAGTCCCCTGGACGTGAGCTAACAGGTGTGAGACTGCTTCCATGACCTCACACATATTCACGTCAGTTTGGAAAGTCATCCTGTTCCTAGTTCTTGTCCTCCCAAGCAGGAAACCAGAGGGCTCTGAACTTCTCCCGCCGCCTGCTGCCCAGTCCATGGTGATGCCACGGACACGTGCACACACAGGCACCTTCTGCCTGAGTCCTGCCCACCCCATCTCTGTGTCCTGCGTTGCTCCTTCTGTCCTAGGACCAGCAAGGATGCACCATGGGGTTCCAGGGTGTCCTCCTAACTTGCCGTCTTTGGCTTATATGTGACCCTGATGTCAGCATGTGAGGTGGGCTCACACAACACACGACTCCTGGAGCCTGCTCGGGGCCAGGCCCTGCGCTGACACCCTGCACTCGGGGCTGCCTCACACACTTGGGAAGGCGCCCTTCCCTCCGTGCACCAAGGTCTGCCTGTGAGCGCCGCCCAGGGAGGGGGCTCACAGCCTCACTGTGCACCTTCAGTCAGGTGCTGGGAGAAGCGGCTTTATTGATCAGCCCCTCCAGCCCAGGGGTCCACCTTGTCTCATTCCACATTCTTGGGGCTCAATCTTCCTGTCACCCCCAGTCCACTGAGGAGGAAATCGAGGCTCCTAGAGGTGGAGTGACATTCTGAGGTGGCTTGGCAAGCAGTTAGAGGTGGGGTTGGGCAGGGACCAGGAAGGTATGCTCAGGGTCCATTCTTGTTCCCTGGTGTGTCCTGGCCTTTCACACACGGGGCTTTCCACAGTGATGGGGCCTCTGGCATTGCTGCCTTACTGCGCTTCAGTCTCTGAGCCTGGAGGCCCTGTCAGCCTTAGCTCCAGGGACCTGCAGTGCCCCTGACAGACCCCGTGTCCTCACAGAGGAAGACAGAGGCGGTAAACAAATGAAGATAAGTTCACCTCCACAGCCCCGAGGGGTGGAGAGGCAGGGAGGAGGTGTCATGTGTTTCTGGTCCCTCGCTGCATCACAGCTCCTGGCAGCAAATATTTATTGTCTTGGTCCCTGGGGGACAGAAGCAGACAGAGCTGGGTGGTTCTGACTCAGGGTTCCTCATGAGGTTGCAGTCAAGACATCAGCTGGGGCCGCACCATCCAAGGGGCTGGGGAGTCACAGACTGTGTAGGAGGTGTGCGTTTCTCACACATGGGCCCCTCACAGGGCAGCTCACGCGGCAGGACAGGGCAGCTCACAGGACAGGGCAGGTCAGGGCAGCTCATAGGACAGGGCAGCTCACGCGGCAGGACAGGGCAGCTCACAGGACAGGGCAGGGCAGCTCACAGGGCAGGGCAGCTCACGGGGCAGGGCAGCTCACAGGGCAGGGCAGGTCAGGGCAGCTCATAGGACAGGGCAGCTCACGCGGCAGGACAGGGCAGCTCACAGGACAAGGCAGGGCAGGGCAGCTCACAGGACAGGGCAGGGCAGCTCACAGGACAGGGCAGGGCAGCTCACAGGGCAGGACAGCTCACAGGACAGGGCAGCTCACAAGACAGAACAGGACAGCTCACAGGACAGGACAGGGCAGGGCGGGGCAGCTCACAGGACAGGGCCACTGGCTTCCTCCAGGGTGCGAGATCAAGATGGAGTTAAGAAATACACAAACACGCACTGCCAACTTTCTTTTCTGTCACATCTGGGATAAAATGGAGAAGGAAAACAAAGAGCAAGAGCCCTCTCTGACTGCTCCAGGCCACCACACTTCCTCACTGGCCTGTGCTGCCTTTTGTTTTGGAGAGTCTGGCTGACTGGTTTGGGCTGACCTGCTCACTGCCCTGGGGCAGGAGGAGCACAGGGTTCTATTGGCCACTCAGGTCCCTGACACCTGCCAGTGTCCAGGTGGTGTGGCTGTGTCGGCGAGCACTGGTGCCCACCTAGAAGTGCTGGGAGGGAGTCCGGGTCCTTCTGGACAAGGGGTTTGCACTCAGACAACTGGGAACCACTGGCTGTTCACTCATTTGCTGCTGGTGAGCCCGAGGGGGTGGCTGGGTGCTGCCAGACATCCAGGCTCATCCAAATGTGGCAATAGACCTGGGTTTTTAAGAAGCAAACTGGGGGTTCTGTCCCCCCTTTTAAAAGTAATAACTTGCCATTTTGTTGAAAAATTGTGGGGGTTTTCATTAAAAATTATTGATGAACTCACAGGAGACATACAAAACTCACCTACATAGGGGAGTGTGTGTGTGTGTGTGTGTGTGTGTGTGTGTGTGTGTGTGTGTGTGTTGTTAATAGTTTGAAGATCCACTGTCCTCACTGCTCAAGTCAGTAAAAGAAAATAACCCTCTCCCAGGCAGCCAGAGCCCTGACTTCAGTGACAGTCCTGTGTCTGTTCTGCCTCCTCTTCTGACTCCCCGACAGGCACCTCTCAGCCGCAGCACCGGGCTTTTCTGTTCTACTTCCTTCAGACAGATTGTCACACGTGCCCTCCTTGGGGACTGGCCATCTGGGCAACTCACTCTGATGCCGTGGCTGGTGAGTGTCCCCTTTGTGGATGGGCCACGCTCGTCTGTGCTCCTGATAAGGCATGCTGGACCTGTTCTCGCTCAGGGCCCGGGACTCACCGCCAGGCCGGCTCCCACGTTTCACTGGCATTTACACCGGAAGCAAAACTTCTGGGTCAGAGGGGGCCCTCACCTTCCTGGCTAAGAAAAGCATCTTTCCTAAAAATTGAGCAGGTGTGTGTGCGCCAGGCCCCATACCTACCTGGGAAGACGGGAGCAGCATTGTACGGGGACATCTAAGCCACCACTGCTCCCAGAGCCGTGATGTGGGGAAGAGCAGGTGCTTTGAGAGGGGGGAATAAGGACGGGGGCCTGGCCGATGTCCCTCCTATCCCTCCCCAAGTTAGGAGCACAGTCGCTGAGTGGGAGCTGCACAAAGCATCAGGCAGGAGGGAGTGTGTGCAGAGCTGCCAAGGCTGGAAAAGCCGCCACGACCCAGGGTCACCACCCAGGAGGCCTGGACAGCAGAATTTCATCTTCCTACAGTTCTGGTGGGGGGTGGCCCAGCAAAGTCCAGCGAGGTCGCTTTCTGGTGATGAAAGTCCTCCTGGCCGCCAGCTGACTGCCTCCTCGCTGTGTCCACATGTGGCGGGGAGCCAGCTCTGGGGGCTCTCTCTCATGTAAGGACACCAGACCAACCTGGTGGGGCCACCCTCAGGACCTCACTCAACCTCTGTACCTCCAAACCCTGTCACATGGGGTGATCTCAACCTGTGGCTCTGCAGGGCACAAACCCCAGTCTGTAAAGGTGAGGGGAGACTGAGGACCCGGAGCAGGCGGGGGCGAGGGCGGGGCGGCGTTCAGGAACCTGCTGTCCTGAAACCAACCGCCCCTAAATGCAGCGGGTTAAAGCAATCCTCATTTACCCCACAGGGCTGCACGGGGTGGGCAGGCCCGGGGGGCGGCTCCTCTCCGCCGCCGGGACCTCAGCGGAGGCCTTGCGCACAGGGGCCGCCATCCCGGGCGCAGCGGGGACGGTGGCCGGGCCTCCGCCTCCGTGTGGCTGCCGGGTTTCCTCCCAACCTGCGGGCTGGTTTCCAAGAACAACGAAGCAAAAGCTGCCACCCTTTGCAGGTGGGGTCTGACCCTGGCAGGAGTGTCATTTCTGTCTTGTGGAAGTCAGAGACGTTCCAGATGCTGGATCCTCACATCCCAGACCTCGTCTTTTTTTTTTTTTTATAAGAATTCCATGAATTTAAGGAGTACAAGATGAAGTTTCGGTATGAATATACATAGTGAAAAGATTACTACAGGCAAGCTAATTAACACACCCACCTCCTCACCCATTTCTCACTTTGTGTGGTGCGGGCATCTCAAGGCTACTCTCCTGGTGAGTGTCCCCAACACGATGCAGTGTCATTAACCATGGTCGTCCTGCTGCACCTGTGTTCGCAGATGCACCTAACCTACAGAACTGTCACTTTTGACCCAGGTCCACCTCTCCCCGTTTCTCTGTTACAGCAGCTGGGCCTGCCTCTAAACAGGAGAGCAGTCTAGGAGGGGACACTGCTAGCGGTTCCCCCAGGGCAAGCTGCTCCCAGTACCACAGCTGCCTGAGGTTTCCAGTCCTCCCTTCCGTGGCTGACAGCCAAGACCGGCTCCAGTCCACTCTCCCCTCTGGACACTTCTCTGGAAATCCAACATGTGAAGATGGATGCTCCCAACTAAATGAGTCAGGAGCTGACATCTTCCAGAGCGCAGCCCCACTGTCTCCCAAAGATGCAGTGTGTGTGTAAATACGCTGTACTGACACCTTCCCTGCTGACATCTGTGGATTCTGATTTACTCAGGGAACAGGGAGGCTCACAAATGGTGTAACTTGGTTATTACTGGAAAGATTAGTTTGAAATTGACAACTTCTTTTACACTTCGTAGCTAAGTGTAAAAGCTTAATTTGAAAGCCAGTGAAACTCCACTCACAGTGTGAAGGCAGGACTTGGTCAAGCCTTGGCCTGAGCCCTCAGTTTGGGAAGATAGATATTTAGGACCTCGCAGGTCCTGTTCACATAATGTTTATGTCTCCTCCACCCTCAAGGGGCCTATGATTTTATGGGGGAAAGGAATTCTAATTTATATTAAAATATTAAACTTGTTGACAATGTAAAAAGTTATACTGGTCTTTTGTTCTTCATTTGTTTACTCTAAGTGTCTGCAAAGAGTATCACAGGCTGGTTTGAAATAGATTATTTTAGCAGAAAATCTGAGGTTCAGGAAGGCCAAGAGATCAGGAGACAACTTCCATTGGAAAGGCAGTTTCTACTCACCGGACTGGTGGCGGGCCGGCACCCCACGCGGGGCCACACCACGGGGGGAAGCCCGGGGCCAGAAGCGAGGGGCAGGGCGCTGTGGACAGGGGCTGTCACGGGGTTTCTGCAGGAGGGAAAGGCGAGGCAGGTGAGCTGGCTGAGGACTGGCCAGTTGAGTAACTTCATGGGTTCTAGGGTGGAATGGCGACCCCAAGTGACTGGACTTGACTCTGGGTGAGCTGGGCAGGTGGACAGTGGCTCAGTGTGAGTCCAAGTCCAGTGTAAAAGTTGGGGGTTAGACCTTGAAGGACTCCTCCCGGGGTGAGAGGGCCCACAAGGGAGACAGAAGGCCAAGTCCAGGTGACTGAGAACAGGGCGTGTCCCGCCTAGGCCTGCAGGGCAGATGAAGGCATCCAGTCTGCAGAAGGTAGAAACACGGTCCATATAAGGGCTCCCCTCAGATGTCACCTCCTCAGAGGAGCCTCCCCCGCCTGCACAGTCTACAGGGACAGCCTCCTCCACGCACATCTCCCCAGCAGACACCCACTTCATTTCCTGCATAGCATTCAGGACCCAGGCCCCTGCTCCGCACCCAGCCATGGTTCCGCTGCCCAGAGGGAAAGCCCTCACAGAAGCCATCAAGCCCTGCACGACCTGGGCCCCACCTCTCTGTCTCCCCTGCCACCACTGGCCCCCCAACCCAGCCCTCTCCTCCTCCACCCTGCTCTCCTGACTTATCTGAACCCTGTGTGCTCTCCAGAGCATGAGTCCCTCCTCACACACTGTGTGTGCTCACTGTGTGTCTCACCCACTGTGTGCCTTCCACCCAGGTCAGTGCCCAGCACACAGTAGGGCTCAGTCAGTAGTGAATGAACAACTCTTACCATCACTGCTGGGAAGATTCTTGTCTGTGGCCTACAGCGTTCATACACCCAACACACATTCGCTGAGGTCCTACTGTGTGCTGGGCGGGTTCCAAACCCCAGGCACAGCAGGGAGTGAAGCAGGCAGGTCTCCATTCTCATGCAGCAGACAGCCTGTTGGGGCACACAGAGAAAATTAAGTAAAATATACACAATGTCCGGCGGTGATAAGTTCCTTGGAGAAAAATAAGGTCAGGGAGGACATTTGAGCAGATTCCTGGAGGTGTTTAAGAAGCAGAGGAAGAGAGATCCTGGCTGAAAGATCAGCCAGTGCAAAGGCCCTGAGGCCACAGTGGGATGCACGTGGAGGGTCTTAGATGTCCTTGTGGGTTCTTTGTCCCACCTTGAGTATGTATGTTGTTTTTTATTTGTAAACATTAACCTCACCTTTGTAGCTAATTAACCTGCATCATTAATCTGTAAAATTTAGCCAATTCTGCCTCAGGTGTTGTGGGCACAATGGCGAGCTAGTTACTTGGGTTGGTAAAGAATTACCAGGGTCTGAGAAGGGTTTAGGAAAGTTTAACAGGGACACTGCTATAGGCCACATCGGGCCCCACAGACAAGAGGTGCCTTCATGAGCACCAAGGGTTGGTGTGTGGGGTCTGTTATTGGGGGTTCTGTGCACACAAGGAGGAGAGGGCTGCATGATCAATTCATGCACAGGTACCTGGTTGGTTGTGAGATCTGTCAGGGGCTTCCCTGAACAACAGGATTTACCACTTTGATAAGGGCAGGATGTGAGGCCTGTGTTCCTGAGGCAATGAGTTTTCATAGAGTAAATACACATTAAGAGAAGATGTTTTATATCTTGTAGAAACGCAGGTGTGCAAAGGGTCGTGCAGTGGGGAGTGGGAGGTAAGGTGCCACTGGGCTCCAGGCATACAAAGAGCCCAGGGATGGGGCTGTATGCCTCTAGAGAGTGCCAGCTGGCTCCACACCAGGGACTTAATGTGGAAACAGGAGAACCTGGGTTGTCAGCACGTGTCTACTGAGTGACCTCCCTAAGCCCAGCTCTGTTAGGCACCAGGCAGTTGTGAAGTGAACACGAAGATCTCCGTCCTGAGGTCCCAATGAATGAACATCTTGACATCCTCAAGCCCCTTCTCCTGCACCACCGCCCCACTCATCTGGGTCTCAGGCTCTGACCATTACCTCAGTGGCACCTTTGTCCCCTAACTCCAGATCCTCTGGACATCTCTGTGCTGAGTTGTTCCAGGTCAGCAAACCCCAAACTGAGCTCTGCCATTGCCCCATGACTTCCTCTTCCCTGTGAAGTCCCCTCATGAAAGAGGCCACCACCAGTGGGATCCTTTAGTCCTGAGGCTCAGCCTTCCTCATCCCTCTGATGCCTCCCAGCCCATGATCCCGCTCTGGGGAACCCCCATCATCCTCTCCTCCCCGCTTCAGCCTCGGGCTGCACACAGACGCCCTATTCACAATCCCCCATGAGGCAGGTCCATGTTCACTTGAGGAAAGAGTTTCACAAGTGGGCATTGCTGGGAATGAACAGCAGGACCCTGGAGCAGAGGACAGACGAGGACTCCAAATTAGCCAGAATACAGGTTATAGTGGCGGCAAGGTGTCCATAAATGATGAAGCTGGCATCACACTGCAGCCTGGCCCTCTATTTCCCCAGGGTGCCCTGCGTTTCCTGTCTTGGCCTGGGGGGCTGCCTCCCCCTCACTCTCTGTTAGAAGGATGTTCATTCATTCACTCACACTCTCATTTATCATGTACGTGGGTTCTGGCTAGATGACAGCTCATCCTTGGAGACACAGCTCAGACCTCACCTCCATGAAGCCCTTCCAGATTCCAAGTCCCTCCTGCAGCCGCTCTGGCCTCCCCTGGCACCCCCAGGGCTGGGAGCTCACTCTGATTACCTCTCCAGTCTGTGAGCTCTGTTAGAGCCCTGGGCCAAATATGGAAAGGGACTCAGAAAAATGTGCCAAAGGGCTAAGAAAAATGGTACTAGTTCTGTGTTACAGACAAGGACACTGAGGCACACGGAGGGCAGTGGCCACCCAAGGCCACAGAGCTGGATCTCAGTGAGCCCTTCCATGGCCTGTTACTAGTTCTCCATTACAGATGAGGACACTGAGGCACAAAGAGGGAGCAGGGACCTGCTATAACCTTGGCCCCATGGCCTGTGTCCTTTATGACCAGCTCCATGCTGCCAGCAGGGGTGTAGGCCCAGAATGGATGTTGAAAGCAGCCTGACCCCCAGGGCCCCATCAGATGCAGGGTCACTCTCAGGAAACACTCCTCAACACCTACTCCACACCCCTGGGGTGAGGACCTCATTGCTGTTCCTGGAAGCTGGCTGTGCCTCCCTGTGGATTGTCCTGGGACAGCCCAGGAGAGGCTTGGGGCAGCCACAGGGCCCCTGAGGCTCCCTGTCCCCAGCTGAGCAGCTCTGGTCCCCTTGACTGTCCCTGGCAGAGGCCTGATGACAAGAAGTATCAGCCATGCAGCCAGGTGTGCTTTGAAGATGAGGAAATAAGGCACAATGCAGGTACATGCAGAGGTCCAGGTATTCATTCAATAATCACTGATTCAGGCCTTGCAGTGTGGCTGGCTTGGGCCCAGGCCTGGGTGTCCAGCAGTGAATACAGTCAACCCCTTGAGCCTCCTGGGAAAGCAGTGCTCAGAGAGATGGGCTCCCAGTGCCCCCACCCTGCTCCCCATGAACAATTACACTAAGATGAGGCTGTGGACATGGGTCCCAGTGGAAGGTGAAGGGAGGGGAGGCACCCTCTGGTTCCATGAGCCTGGACACTGGAACCAGATGGCCTGGGCTCTGTAACCTGGGGTGGTCACCTCACTTGTCCTCTCTGTGCATCAGTTACCTCTTCTGCAGAAAGGGGTGATAACGCCAGTCCCTGCCCCACAGATTTCCACAAGGAGTCAGTGAGCTTCTCTTTCTTAGGCGTGTAGGACAGTGCCTGGCTACGGGTCAGGATACCGCTCACCTCACAGTAGTCTGTCCCACTTTAAAGATGAGGAAGCCAAGGCTGAGGGGGTTATCAGACCAGCCCGGGCTCGCCCCCTCCTCATACTCTGCTGACATCCCGTCCACCCAGCTCTCCTGTGTTCATGTCATCCTTTTGTCCCTCATGTTGCTAAGAATCTCTGAGCAAATCTGCATGAATGGAGACACACCCTCTCACCACTTTGGTCTCTCTGGGCCACGGGCAAGATGGGGATATCAGGTTCCCCGAGACAGTCCAGGAGGCCCAGCATGTCCATCAGTGCACTTCCACTCAGCACAGAGTCGGTGTGAGGCCCAGGGCCAGAGGGCGCTGGAATAGCCCAGAATTGGGGAATGCCAGGTGCGTGGTGAAGCACACAGAGGCCCCTGGAAGACAGTGTTCAGGCAGCCAAGGTGCAGGGCCTGAGGGTGCCCAGAAGGGGCATAGGACAGAGTCCAGCCTGGACACCCCTGCTGGGCCCTGAGAGGGGATAAGAATTGGGACAAACCAGGGCCCTGCTGGGACTCCTCCTCATCCAGCAAAGAAAAGACAAGGAGACAAGTGCAGCTGACCCCATGGCTCTCCCTGTGTGTGGGTGCTGCTTCCAGGATCCTGGAGGTTCCTCAAAAACTTGTAAAGTGGCTGCTTGTTCCAGCCCTGTGTGGGCAGAACTGAGGCAGGGAGGACAGTGACTCAGGACAGAGCTAGGATTCAGCCCAGTGTGTGCTGGGCCCCTCACTGAGAGCAGCCTCTGGGCAACATGGACTCAGGAATTACCCCGACACCCCTCTTAAGGCTCCTGGCATGTTAGCAGGGACGGTCCCAAGGCCCATACCCTCTCACGGGATTCCAACATGTGGGATCACCACGATCCTGGGAAAGGAGAGAGTGTGGGCTGGGCGTCAGGTCTGCATTAGACCCCAGTGCTGCCCCTAACACCGTGTGGCCTGGAGGCTTTCCCCTACCTCTTTGTGCCTGGCTTTCCAGCCCTGACTCAGAGGACTGCTGTGCTTGGCCCACAGTAGGCCCCAAATCAGAGGAAAAAGCCAGCACTCCCCCAAGAATCTCTCCTCTTACATGCCCAAAGCTAAGCTATGTGCTACATGTCACCAGAGCTGACCCTTGACAAGCAACGCAAGTACAATCCAGAAGCTCCTCCCTCCTGCCTGAGGCCCTTCCCTCCTCAGTGACAGTGGCTCAGAGCAGACCTCTGCATCCCAGAAGTCTGAACTGAGCCTTGTGACCTGAGGAAGTCCCTGTTCCACACAACTTGGTTTCCAGGTCCTTCCAACAAGGCACACGAGCACCTGCTCAGTGTTTTAGCGGCAAGGTCCTCCCTTTGCAAATTGCCCCATCACAACCGGGCTAGAAGATGTGAGCTCCAGACCACGTGACTATCAGACGCATGACTTCAGGGAAACATCCCTGCCCACACTGCACTCCTCAGAGCCCAATTCCTAGAAGAGGGGATGGTGACCCACAGCTCTGCAGTTTTATCAGAACACAGCCCCCACCCACCCACTATTGGAAACACGTGTGAGAAGTGAAGATTCCCGAGTGCCTGGACCCCCGTCATCCAGAAAGCAGAGGTCGGGGTAACAGACAGATGAGGAGAAAGTACTTTCAGACCATATATCTGATAAGGGGTTAACACCAAAAACATATAAGTAACTCTTACAGTTCAACAGCAAAAACAAGCAATCTGATTTAAAAAGTGGGCAGAGGAACTGAATAGACATTTTTCTAAAGAAAACACACAGATGTCCAACAGGTACATGAAAAGGTGTTCAACATCACTCATCCAAGGAAATGCAAATCAAAACCACCGTGAGATATCCCCTCCCACCTGTCAAGATGGCTGTCATCAAAATACAAGAGATGACAAGTGCTGGCGGGGGTGTGGAGAAAAGGGAAACTCGTGCGCTGTTGGTGGGAATGTAAACTGGTGCCATCACTGTGGAAAACAGTATGGAGTTTCCTCAAAAATAGAACTCCCATATGATCCAGCAATTCCACTCCTGGGAATATAGCCAAAGGAAATGTAATCACTATTTTAAAGAGAGAATAGTGTCTTCATGTTCACTGCAGCATTATTTACAATAACCAAGATATGGAAACACCCTGTGTCCATCGACAGATGAATGGATAAAGAAAATGTGATACATACAGAGGGAGAGGCTTCAATGTTCCAATTTTACACATGAGAAAACTGAAGCTTATTTGCTTTGAATAATTGAGCAAGTGATGTTGGAATCTTTGAGCCCCAGTTTTCTGATTTCGAAGATACACCTCAACCCTGATTTTTAGAAGGTAGGGTTACAGGCTCTGGGGACCCTCCACCTTCCACACTTGTAGTCATGCTCCGGGGCCACCATCCCAGAGGTGGCTGCGTAAACACATTTAATCCGCTTATTCTGCACCTGCTCAGCACTTGGCTGCCACTCTGTTGTCACTGCCTGATACCAGCTGAGGTTTTATAGGTGAATCATCACCAGCTACCCGCCCACCCCCCTGACATGTGGGGCAGGCCCCTCCTAGCCTGGTCATTCTAAATCTTTAGCTCACACATCAGCACAACTGCTTCAAAAGAGCCTCACTTCCTGTGTGGAGGTGTTGACAAGGGGAAGGGAAGGGAGTTTGGGGTGGTCTCATACTCTGAAGGTGACACATGAAAGGGATATGTTTATGTCCATAATGGGACTCAATTTGAAGCTAAGAATGTGGTCCCAGAGAGGAGTAAAAGCTGAGAGGCTACAAAGCTGCTGAGAAAGGGGCTTGACTATTGGATTGCAAATGTGTAATTTAATTTAAATTATCATCCCCCTGGATGACAACAATTTTCCCCCAAGGTGAGAATTGGCCCCCTGACCCCTGGGCACCCCTCACTTCCAGAAAGTAATCATCTGAGCATGGGGGGCTTTAACTTGGGGTGCTGTTCCCTCAGTCATAGGTGCACCTGCTCAAATGTGCGCCCATGGACTGCAGTGCCCACATGTCAAGGCGCCTCTCACACCTGGCCAAGGAGGCCCAGGTCATAAGACAGGAATTAAAGTCTGTGGTGTCACACATGAGTCCCTGCAGGGGTGAGTGTTGTATAGAGAAGAGCCCACACCTCCCCTCCCCTCCCCACCCTCACCTCCAGGTGGAGTGCTGAACGGAGCAGGCTTAGCAAGCATCCTGGCTAAGGGTGGGGAGGCCGCCCACTCTGAAGTCATAGGTCAGATTGTAGGTTGGAGTCCCACCCCCACAGCTCACCAGCGAGCCCCTCTAGTCTGTTTTCTCCTCTGTAAACTGGAACCCAGTCACCCTCACCCTCAGACATGGGTGCAGCCTGTGTAAATTACAACACAAAGCCCTGGGCTGTTCCAAGTGCCCTGGAGTGTCCAGCCCCGAGGCTGGGCAGGTGGGAGAAGAGAGGTGTGGGTTAGCAGGATTGACAGCAGAGCTGAGACCCGGATGAGTGTGTGCGCACTGATATCCAGGAACTGGGAGCTGCCACTAGGCAAATCCATTCACTGAGGCCATGTTTACTCTCCTTTGTCAGTTACAATCCTCTATTTGAACAGAGGCCTCTGGAGTCTATTAGCCACATTATTGCCTGTCACCACACTGTTGCAGTTCCAGGGTCTCCATTTAGCCAACTTGAAAGAATAGTTTTTTTTTTTTTAAACCAGTGACAGAAAACCAAGGTGGCTTAAAGAAGCAAATAGGGCAGGAGAGAATGACTTATTTAACTGAGACGTCCACAGGGAGACAGCTTCAGGCAGGGCTGTACCTGGTGCTCAGTGACATCAGCAGAAGTCATCCTTCACCACCTCTGGGCTCTGGCATTGGTGCCATCTTCACATGGCTCTTCCTTTATGAGAGCAAGACAGCCACCAACTGCCACAGACTGACATCACCACTCCTCAACTCCCAACTGAAATAGAACTTCTCTTCCCCCAGGATTCCAGCACTGAGCCCTGACCTCTGTGGAGCCTGATTGGGCTGGTGCCCAGCCCTGAGCCAATCACAGTGGCTAGGGAGGATGGAAAATGCTGATTGGCCAGATCGAGGCCATGTGACCATCCTCTCCAGGAAACCTGTGAGCTGTTCACCTGTTTCCACAGTGGAAGAGTGTGATGTCTCCCAGAGGATCCTGCTATTAGCCCAATCTGCAGTTGGCATGATGGGCTGGGATGAATCCCTCTGCTTGGTGACAAGTGACAGGTCACTTAGTGTTTCCTTGCTCCAGAGAGGGAGGCATGTCCACTCAGGATTGGTGCTTCAGGTCCAGAATATAGCAGAAAAGCCTCCAGTCTCCCAAAAGTTGGGAAAGTGAGCAGTGACACAGGAAAGGCACTCCTCTCTGTGGCCCTTGGCTTTCTCCTTGTTACAGTGGAGAGTGCATTGCTGCCCCTCACAGCCCACCTCCCTGCTAGGAGGCCTTTGCAACAGGTGGAGAGTGCTTGGAAAAGCCCACTTATTCTGAGGAACTGTTGTTGCTCCTGGTGATACTATTATTTTCATGCCAGTTGTGAGGTGGGCCCTGAGGGGTCCCTGAACTGGGGGGACAGACACCCACAGAAACTGGACCCAGTATTGCTGTTCATTCAACGATGATTTACTGAATACCTACTGTGTGCCAGGTTCCCAGGGTAGAGCAGTGATGCTGACAGCACAAGGTCTTGCCCTCCTGGGGTGGTAGACACCACAGGGGTACAGATGTGAGCAGCATGTGGAATTCTGGGGATCCCCAGGTAGGGGAGGCAGGCCTTGCTGAGAGTCACAATCTCATCTTTTCCGTCTTTGAAACCGTAGTGCTGGGACCTCTGATACCCTGCCAAACACACATTTCTCCCAGCTTGTTCTTAGGACTATTTCATCCAAAGCAAGGCGTGGATATGTTCAGGGAAGAGCTATGAAATGCATCTCCTTGGGGAAATTCTTTGCGGTTACAAGATCAAGTGTATGTACACCCTGCTGTACTATGGGGTCCTGAAAAAGGAACCCTTCCCACTTCTGCAACATTCTTCTATGTCCCCCTTTCCCACTCATATCTCAGCAACAACAATGACAAGTAAGTCAGGGAATGACTCATTGCCGGTCTCAGAGTTCTGTGAAATTTTACTGCCAGTCTCCACCCCCTAGGACTGACTTCTTATTACTGTTTAAAAATTAAACTTGTGGAGCTGGCAAGGGATGTGAGGCAGATACTGAAGGGGATGCACACTAAGCAGGGTCTCCCAGCTCTGGAATACCCTTCACCAAAACCCACCAGGATTTGGGGAACTTTTACTTTCAACCCGGACCTCCACCCAGCTACCAAAATTGAGATGGGAGCAATGGTTGCTTCTTCTTGAGAAATCCCCCCTCAACTACCACCCTGATACCCCCCTGCTACTGCCCAGGGGGATAACATTTTGCTGGGACTCCTTGGATCCTAAACCCGGAGGAAATAGGGGGCACTGAGAACAATGAGAGTCTTGCTCTAAAACCGGGAAGGTCCTCACCTAGCACAGAGATCAGATGAGCCAGGGTGCTCTGCTGGTTTTCCAGTGTTGCAAATCTACAGTCTTTTGCCTTTTTAACATCCCGCTTCTCCTTTAGGTGCCCCCATCACCCCACTTTGGCTTCAGGGTTGCAAAAGCAAGGAGCAATTTTTAAAAAGCACACTCAGACGCACACCAGAGGCAACTAGGGAGCGTCAGAAAGACGCAGGAGGGAAGCAGGAGGCAGGAGGAGGCAACGGGCAGGGAGCCACGGGAGTGGGAAGCAGGCAGGTCCCCTCGCAAATCCCCCTCCTGCCTCACGTCTCATCGCTGGTCTGGCCGGGGACCGAGGAGCCAGGGGGCAGATGGAGGATGGGGCTGGCCCTGGACAGCGGGCTCGGCCGGAGAGTGGAGGAGGTCGGGGGTTGGAAGAGAAACGCAGAGCGAGGGAGGCGGCTGGAGGAGGACGATCCCTCCGCGGGATCGGGAGGCGGTGTAGACGCCCTGGTCGGGCTCTGTGGAGTGCTGCTAGTTTTCAACCCGCTCTCACAGACTCCAGCCCCTCGGGAGCTCCCCAGGTGACTGTGAGCTTGGGCTGGGGACAAAAAGACCTGACAGTTTCAGCACGGCCACCCAGCCAAAGGGAACAAGAAAAGAAAAACATTTCTCCCATTCTGTTTTTCTTTTATTTTTGTGCAGCCCTGCTCGGTGGGAGGGAAGAGGTTAGGCTGAGCATCCCCGGAGGAGAAGGCGGAGGGTCCGGGTGGGAGCCCGAGGACCGGGGGGAGGGTGGTGCGGACGGGGCTCTGAAGGCGCTCGCCGGGCGGGAGGCGCCGCGCGGAGGCTGCGGCGGTGCCGGGGCGGCGCGCGGGGCCGGGGCCGGGGACGCGCCGTCCGCTGTCGCTGCGCTTCGCCGTCTCGGGCTCGGTCTGCACACCCGCCTCCCCGGGCGCGGCGGCGGCGGCGCGGCGGCGCGGCTCTTGAGCCCGCATACCCCTCGGTGGTGGCCCGCGGCCCCTCTCACACGCTCGGTCAGCGGCCCCCGCGCCGCGGCTTTCGGAGAAGGAGCTGCTGCGAGTGGCTCTGGCGCTGAGCTCAGTGCGCCCGGGGAGGCCGGGGGAGCTGCGCCGTCCGGAGGGGACCGGCTCCCGGAGAGGCCCTTCGGCTGGAGCCCGTGCCCCCTCGCGGCTCCCGGGTTTAAGGAGCACATCAGAGAGAGAGAGATTTATATACATACATACATACATACATACATACATACATACATACATACATACATATTCATTCATTCATTCATTCATTCATTTTTAACTTGAACCGAGGGCATTTTGTTGGGGTAATTTTTTTTTTAATTTCACACGTGTGCTGTTCAGCCTCAAGGCAACCCGAGGCAGGTGCCCAGGCTGGTGGCTGAGCTCCCGTATATGGGTGGGTGTGGAGGGGGCAGGGGGAGCTGGCGGAAGAGGGACCCAGTGAGGGCTGGTGTGGAAGCCCCCTCAAAAAATTAAACTACATTTCAATTTTCTTTTATCAGAATTATCTCTCATTCTTGTTATTTTTGTATATACGCATAAATATTAAATATATATGTATATACATATACAAATACTTACATATATATACTTAATATTTAAGACATTATTTTTGACAACACAATTTCCAGAATCAAAGTTATCTTCTGATTGATGTATATCTTTGTAATAGTGTTTATTATTTCATTAACTATAGGAATTGACTGAAGGATTACTAGTAATATATTATTGAAGGAAAAAATGTTCCATTTTTATTCAGCATAATGTTCCCTGGTTTTGTCAAGACAAATTCAGCAACAACTCTTACTGTAGGCATATAAGCAAGTATGAATCGATTGCAGTTGATTTATCTTGTTGATTATTACTTGTTTCCAAAATTTCCTTCAGCATTTCCAGGAACACTTTGGAATCCTATATTTACCTTATAATTAAAATAATAGATCATTAGCAAAAGATCAACGCTCAGCGGTGTGCTAAACGATTCTTTGTAGCCTGTCTTCTCAGTATGTTTTCTGACACGGATTCCAGCTGATGGCCTTGTCACACTGACTGAAACATTGCCATCTCTGCAGTGTGAGATGACAAAAGTTGACTGAGGAATGAGTGATCACTGAAGACCCTCTTCCACTTATGACACTGACAATGTTTCCTGCAGTGAGAATCCTCCCATGTCCTGCAAGTGTCACTGTGTGAGGAATAGAAACCCAACGTGTAATTGACTGAATTGATTCTCCATTAAGAATTATTTTGTGCAATCTAAGAGCTTTCGTCTCCAAATAAAATAAAGCTTTTCCTTCTTCTGTGTTTTAGAGATTATTCCTGTTTATCATTTTCTTGTGTGCACCCAGGGCTGGAGCTTGGATGAAGGCTCAGCCAGAGTCATTATAGACCTGTCTGCTCAACAATGAGAATATGTTCTTATGATCAATGAGAGCATTTTTACATTTGTTGTGAACATTAAGTTTCTCTAGCATGTGAGTTCTTTGGTATGAATAAAGATTAGCTCTCTGGCTACTGCTTTTCTTACATTTGTTACATTTATATGGTTTCTCCAGGGAGGGCTTGACTTTCATATTTCAGGGCGGTTATGTTCTGCTCAGTCCCCAGTTGTTTATGGTCTGTTTATTGTCTCTTGAGGGCAGCCCTCATTAAGAAGAATGAAATGCTGTGGGCCTATTTCAAAACAGTTGCTTTCTTTTTCCCCTGTTGGAAGTGAAGCACATTGTCTCCAATTGTCAATGTGAGAACCTGGTAGGAATCCTGAACAAAAGTGGGGGGCCTCCTGGAACTGAGCCCCCTGCAGTTTTTAACTCTCAGACTGGAGCACTGAGCCTCCAGCAGTTTGTCAGCTACGGTTCGGGTTTCCTCACTGGGGTCCATGGAGGTTTCTGCTTGTGCATTTCTACTCTAGTCAGTGAAAGTCTTTGTGTCCGTCTGTCTGTCTCTCCAGTTTGGGGGGTGGCAATGTGCCCTGTAACCTCAGTTCTCTGAGGCTTCTAACAGGATTCATTGATTTTGTTTTTTAGTTAGTTTTTCACTTGTTGTTAGAGTTAAAACTTCTACATTTTTACATCCTGAATGAGAGTGAATTCTGAATTGTCCTTTTTTATTTTATTTCCCTGAAAGTTTTGCTTTTTAAAATTGTTATTAATAAAATAATCATTCTTCATTTCATTCTCAATTCCTAATTATGTTTAAATTTTTATTAATATTTACTTTATTTTAAATGATTCAAACCTAATTCACTTGTGTTTATCTTTCTTTTCTTTTAACTTACAAAGTTGAACGTTTAATTATTGCATTTTTGAACACTTTTACACTCTATTAATTTGTTCAAACCCAAGTTTCATCTGCATAATTGTGTTTCTGTTTTAGGGAACAATGCCCTTGGAATTTTGACAGGCATTACATTGAATATACATATCGCTCTGAGTAATAGAAATATTTCTTAACAATAATAGTTCTTCCAATCAATGAACATGAGATGTCTTTCAATTTACTTGCATATTCTCCAATTTCTTTCATCAGTGTCATACTTTTCTGTCTCTGGTGGTTGGGACTCTGGGACCAGAGTGGAGAATGGAGGAGGGACAACCCAGGCAGCTGCTGAAGCCACTATTGATTTGGGGGCACACCCTTTTCCTCTCACCTGCACTAGCTTAGACTTCCTGCTGCACTGAAGCTATGTGGAGAAGAAGAAAAGCACCATCAGAGAAGTCACGACCCCTCAGCCAGAATTAGCATAAGTCCCTAGGGGTGCACAGCGGGGCTCCTGGCCCATGTCTGGGTAAGACTCTGGAAAAGGGATTCTCAATCTGGTGGAACCCCTTAACTGGAATTCCTGATCTGGAAGGTTCCACCTGGGTAGTGATCACGGGCTTAGTGGGGCTTGGAAGCCATTCTGGATTTCTGTAGTTTAGTTTCAGCTTCTGGTCTTTCTGGTTTCTGAGGCTTCCATCTGCTGACTGAGGTCGGCTTTGTGTCTTGTGCTTAGAGATCAAAATGGGTGACATCATTTCTGTTTCATCACAGTCCCTTGGGAAGAATTTTGATTGCTTGGTTCAACACTAGGTACAGCCCCATGACTAGGGGAGAGGTGGTATTTTACTGTAATACCGCATGCCGTATGTATGCCCTTCAGTGAGTAAGAAAAAGTTGGAAGCATGTTTTCAGTAAATAAATGTGTGAGGAATGGAAATGCTTTTTGTTAAAAGGAAAAAAAAAAAAGATGATTTTGGCCTCCAGCTCTTTGTTTCTGAACGGAAAAAAATAAGGAACAAAACAACATGGATACAGAAAGTTGAAGGAGGTTTGTGGAAAAGACACACTGAGAAAAGAATTTTGTACATGGTCAGGATTTTCTAAGAAAATCTAAGGCTTGATTAAATGTAACTAGGTAAACGGATTTTGTTAAGAGTAGACAGATGCAAGATCGCATTTGTTTTTACTCTCTGTTAGTGAAACAAAGATTTCTTTAACTGTTGAGTGGCTTCTGATAACAGATTATGTGAATTTCTTTGTCTTTAGGCAATCCGTTCCCTATCTGCTCTTGAAATATTTTATTGTAATTCTGGTTAAATGAATAAAAATTGTTTTGCAATGATTTATGATCTTATCTGACCAAGTATTTTAAAACTCTGACAAACTTCCCAATTATCAAATATTAATTAAGTTTCTTTGACCTCCATCTAACTTTGGAATGCTTCAAAGAGCCCCTGGAGCATCCCCAAAAGAAATCCCAAACTGATTGCATTCATTTGATATGTTAAATTACATAGGAAGCATTATTGAATGAGTGATGACAAAATATCTTACATTATATTGTACATGTGAATGTTATTAACATAAAGATTCTAGAAGTTATATGGAATTCCTAAAATTTGGTAAGTCCTGATAAAATATTATCAATCATAATTCCAATTATTGTCTTAAAATATATGTCACAGCATTAACCACGTTTCTTTGTCAGCTGCATTGTAATCAGGTCTGTAACCATGCCTTCCTGAGCCTTCTGTCACTCATAGACAGTTATGCTTTTACTCTGATGCCCTTGAAAAATGTCTCCTTTTCAAAAGGTTTATGGAAAGCACTTTTTGATAAGTACAGGTTTCTGATTTTCAGATCATACCACTGAGCTGGGTAAGAAATTAAAGAAATCTAATGGAATTTTTTATTTCATAAAACTGTTAACAAAATATTAGTTACATGAAATGGAGTAAACTGATGAATATAGTTCCAATTTTTGGTTTTGTCTGAAATATTCCTGGCTTTTAATCTTTATTTTCCAGATATGAGGTAATCTTCCCCTGAAGCTAATTATGGCTTACAGGAATTTGGTAAATTACACCTTTGCGAACAGAATTGAAGCATTTATCTTTTCCTTCTACCTGAGACCTCCAGGAAACCCTTAGGTTCCTAGCAGCCTTTCCAAGTGAATGAGGAAGGCCACTTCATGGCAGCTGCAGGAACCTCAAGACATTTTGGAACTCAGGAAGAGAAAACTCCACCTGGGCCTGCAGGCACTGCAGGTGAGGGCTGGAGGCACGGCTTTCCTGGCCTTGGGAGGCCTTTTACAAGTTTAACTTGAGGCCCCTTATAAAAAGTTCCAGCAAGATCAAATTTAAAATAGCCTCTTAAAATATTCTTTTTTACAGAGTGGTGTATCTTCACATAGATATTCTTTGCACTGAACGGTTTGCCAGGAAGACTGGAAAGTAAAATTTAAGTTTTACTGTGACTGTGTGGTGTGCATGGGGTCCAAGGGAAGTGAGGGTCTTGTAGCAAAGGCTTCTGTGGGGCAAGAAACAGTCTGAAAATGTGCTGATTGGTTCACACACTTCCCAATGTGCAACATAGTGGTGTGGTGTTTTGTGACTGTGCCATGTAGTGGGGCATAAGTTGGTTTTCTCAGACACAGGTGGTGTTGTGTAAACAGAGATACAGCACATTGTGTCTGGAAAAAACAGTGGGAGCTTTGCAGCAACCTATGTGAATTTTTAGTGTCACTGAGAATTGTTCACCAGATCGTAACACCCCTGGCACAATTTGGGGCAACCCTAGGCTGAAGGTAACACCATGGTCAGGACAAGAAGAGGGAGATGACACCTGTGGCTAACCAGTGTGCACAGTGGTGAGACTGGTGGCAGGGACACAAGCTGTCCTCACCATCATTGGAACAATGAGAGATGAGACATTTCACATGCACACACAGGTCCCAGTCAGTCACATTCTGGGCCAAGTGCAGGGACTGCTCATCGCAGATCCAACCTGATGGCAGGCCTTGGGTGGGTGCATTCCTCACATTTACACTTGCCAAAGTCCTCACACCCGTAGGTGTGCAGCCCCGATTCTTCCTTGCTCAGTGGCTTAAGCTCACCTGGCCTGAGCTCTGATCTGGGCTGTTCCTGGTTATTCCAAGGAGAAGGATGACCCAGCAGCCTCTTCGCAGAAGGGCTGCTGCTGGGGCTTGTCCTCACGCTGCTCTGGTTTGATTGTCTACTCAACTTCTTTGTCCCAAATATAGGATTGAAGAAGGTGACCCTGCACGTAGAGGCCTTGGCTAACTTCACACAAAAGCCCTGAATGATAGCCAGCAGAGTTTTACACTGTTGAACACGGAGTTTCCCCTATTGTGGAAGACAGCTTCTCAGAGCCAGATGGCATTAGACATACTGACGGCTTCTCAGGGAGAAACCAGTGTGGTTACTCCTGCCAAGCGCTGTGTTCACATCCCTGATGACTCTGGAAATGCCCCTTCCCTTCTTGATGATGTAAAAAGCTGGATTCAGAATGTTGACGGTGCTGACACAAATGCCCTGAAATTCTCTCTGAAGCCCCTCATTGGTTTCCAAGTTTGTTTTCAATTCCTAAAAGCTGTGCTCTATGTTTTCAGGAATATTTCAGCTATTGCTTGTGCTCATCAATGTTATTCCAGGGTTTTATATGTTTTTTAGCTTATGATGTGCTGTGTATCCTACCTTTGTCAAACTATGGTAAAATCTCTAATATGACCCCTTACTAAATGGCATGAACACGTAAATTTTTCCATCAGAAAAAACTCAGATGAAACCCCAGTTCATTAGGAAGCAGCTAGGGGAGAATGGCGTCCACTTCCCTCTTTCCATAGATATGGAAGGAATTCACAGTGGGGAATATTGTCATCGGCGACCATCTGGTATTTGTAACTGCTTAAGTGTTCAAGGGTTCAGATGGCGCTTTTCCTGCTCTGGCCCACCAGGGTGGGACCGGAGAGGAGGGGTGGTTGGGTGGTCTGCCCAGCCCCCTGGTGGGGCTGTGTGCTTTTGCCCCCAACACCTCAGAAATGTCAATTGGGTTTCTGTTTTCTGTCTCTTATTGTTCATGACTCACTGCAACTGCACACACAGGCACTTGTTTGTAGCCTCTTGTGGTTTCTTTGTGTTTTGCTGCTTTAGATGTAGGTCCTGGCCTGTGCCGGTGCTGCAACAGGAGGCCCCAGGTCTCAGCCTGCCTAGATATTAGAGACATATATCAGCCTGACTTTAAATAGCACACTTTTTTTTCTAGCACTTTTCCACAGCCTCCCTTCCTGCACACCCTTTGTTCTAAGCACAAGAATATTAGAAGATTCCCAAAGCCAGAGGTCAACAATGTGCCCATAATGACATGCCCAGTGGAAGGAATAGCTGCTTCGGCAAAAGCAAGGACAATTTTGCAACAATTTGTCACCCAGAATGTGATCTCTAAGGAAACCAGTGACTCTCCTTGAATTCAAACCCCCTTCCTTCCCTCCCTGGCAGGCCCACAGTCTTGGAGGCATTAGCCCACTGTGAGCTCTTTTGCCTGGCAAAGAAATAAAGCAGTCTTTTCTGCTTCATCCAAAATTCTGTCCTCAAGCCTCAGCTCAGTCATTGGGATGAGGAGGCCAAGTTCAGGCATCACTTCTAAATGACTTTGGCACTGGAAGCCCTTGCCTATATTGACAGGCAGTGACAGTATTTAAGCATCACGTTGAGGAAGAAGAGACTTTTCCTTATTCCTGCTTCTGGAGAAACTCCTCCCAGGCTAGATGTTGTCCCGAGGCCTTCAGTCACTGTAGCTCCTGAAAGTGTCCGTGGGCGATGGCGCAACTAAAGAGCCGTGGTCCTCAGGCGCTGAGCGTGCCTTCCACTTTCTCTCCGTGGGGGTCGTATCAACTAGGAAGAACCATTGGTTCTGAGCGGTCCAGGCTATGTTCTCATTTTTCAGGGAAGAGGGAAAGTCATCTTTATCAAAGGAAAGTCAAGGTTCAGAAAACTTAATCTGAACAGTGAAATAATTAGTGTTTCATTGCATAAATCAAGACATATCAATGACAAAAAATAATAATTTGTGCCTGACATTAGCCTAAGTTTTTAAATAGCGTCTGAAAAACCCACTTGGGGAAGCTGAGACTGCAAATTCAGTAAGGCCTCTCAAAACTTTATTTTTCTATTCTTTTTTCTTTTCCTTTTTTTTTTTTTTTAACTAAGGCTGTTCTACAGGTTAGCTGTTATATTTCATTGTATCCACTTTTAAATTTGGTCTTTCCATTAGTGCTAATAAAATAGCTGTCTGTGATGAGAGCTTTCTAAAAAATTAGCAATTTAGAAGTTTTTCCAACTCAAAGGATCCATCATTGGCCATTGAAGAGTAATATCTTAATAGCCTATTTGTAGAAAGTCCCAGCGGGAACTTTCCAGGCTACCATGGGCGCAAGAGGTATCCTTGTTGAGGGCAAACATGATGTAGCCCCCATGATCCAAAAGTTCATTCCCTAGAAAGTCTGAGAAAGTAAAGAACTTTGTTATATCATTAATAAAGCAGCAAAGGTTGAGACAACAGGGACCCCTCATGGACTGGAACACCTTATGGCAAGCTCCCTTGAGAACTGGTGCAGACTGACCAGGAGAAGGCTTGGAGTTCCAGTCTGTTCAGCTGGTCTCCAAATTCACACTGTGCATGCTCCTCCTGAGTGGGACAGAACGGGGAGTTTCCTCACTGGCCAACAGGCCAAGCTCTCAAGACACTGAACAGACAAAAAGAAAGCCTAATGTGACCAGTGGTTGTTCTCCTTATGACAAATGACACAAAAGACAGAGATAAAGAAAAATAGTGACAATGCCTGGTTGGAAAAATTTCCACAAACCAAGAGTAATTTACTGAATTTCAAACCAAGAGTCATTGAGTCCAAGGAGCTAACCCTACAAATATTTTCTCCTGCTAATAGAATTCTAGAAGAGGAAAATGCTTACCTTTCTCATTTCCAAAAGATTCTACAGGCAGAGACCCAGGAGTTTGACCTGGTAAGAATCTCTCCTTCTGCTGGCTTTTGTCAATTGCCCCAGGATCTCCACCTGCAGCATCTGTGAGTGACGTGTACTTAGCCAGGGAAATTGCAGCTCATCCTCACTGTGGACTTTTGGGGAGGAAGAAGTGTTTCTCTATTCTTCTAGGTTCTTCTGGCTAGTATAAGAATTAAATTGACGTGAAAGAGATTAACAGGAGAAAATCAAACAAAAGTTTAATAACATGTACACCTCGGAGAGACTCACGCCCCTGGAAGGCAGACAGCCGAAGCCCAGCAGGAAGAGCTCTGCCATCATTGCCAGCCCCCATGCCCATTGCTTCTCATGCTGCCCTGTGACCAGGCCCCAGGAGGGGTCCAGGCATGCACAGAAATCAGGACTTAGATCCAAACAAAGTCTTGGCACCAAAGAAGGGAAAATATTGGGGCAGAGTCTTAGGGAGCTTGTAGCAAAACCCTCTCTGCTGACACACAGGGAAGCTGAACCCTGGGGCAGGAGGGGACTGTTCCACCACTTATGTGATGGACTTTGCGGGGCCCCACTTCACTCTCACCCTAAGGAAGCCCCTGAGGGAGAGGCTGAGTCCAGCTCCAACGAAAAACCCTGCAGCTCTGTGGTTTGCCAGTTCTGTGGCTCCACCAGCCCAGGGAACTTGGACAACTGTTGTATGTGGAGCCTCCTTTTCCTCACCCCTAAAATGGGCCTGACACCCCAGCTCACAGGACTGGCCATGAGGGTCTCACAAAAGGTCTGCAGAATGCTGACAGCCCAGGCCTTGGTGTGTGGCCTCTCTCTTCCCAGGCCTTGACCCTGGTCCCCCTGTTCAGCCCCCAGACTCACATCCAGATCACCCTCCACACTGGGTCCAGCATCACCAGGGCGGTGATGTTTTTGCTGAGGGAGGGGATGAACCTGGATTCTGATCTCAGGGCCCTACGGACCCTTCCCTGAAAACCCCTCACCTTCAGCTCTGGGCCCACCCCACTGTTTGCAGATGGAGCAGTCTGGGATCCTTACTAGACTCCTCGATCTCCACACCCCTCGCCCTACAAGAACCCTGGCTCCTAGTCAACCCCCAAGACTTGTGACAGCAAATCACATGGTGTTTGAACCTTGGCTACTCCCATCACCAAGTCTACTTGCATCAGCTTTTCCCGGCCCTACTGGCAGTCACTTGGAAGGAGGATCTTAGCTAATGTGGCAGTGGGAGGCGGGGCTGGAGGAGGAAGGCCTCTCCTCCCTTGATTTGGGGGCCTCCAGCTGGGGGTAGCCCCCTCCTCTGACCCTGCAGCCCCTCCCATGCAGGGCACTCACCCCCTCCCGCAGCCTCTCCCGGGCTCTGGAGGCCCCGCCCCAAGGCGCTGGGCTTGGAGGCTGCTCTTGCCGGAGTGGAGGACAGAGCCATTGAGCCTGCCCCCCTCACCCGGTTCCCCAAGCCCCCCGAACTCAGACCCTGACACATGACCCGGGCAATGGTAGCAGTGCTACGTGCCCTCCAGCATGTTCTGATTCCAGAACAATCCCAACGCTGGCACGCACTGGGTGTGTGACTCGGGGCTGTGGCCTAGCCTCCCGGAGCCTGTTTCCTCACCTGGCAAATATTGGACGCCCACTTACCCGCCAGGTTCTCCTGAGGTCTCAGGGCCATGTCACTTTTATCCTCACCTACTGCTGAAGCAGAACAGAAAGCCCCACACCCTCCTTCCTTTCTCCTCATCGCCGCTCTGTGAGGCTGGCCCCACGGGGTCATCCTCCCTCCATTTCCCGGCTGAGGAGGCAGAGGCCTGCAGAAGGGCAGTGGGGTGCTCAGGGGCCCACAGAGGAGAGGCCATATCCCCTTCTCAGCCAGAGGCCCTGGGGCAGCGTCCCTTCCCCAGTCCAGCTCCGCCATTGGTGGGAGTTGTGTCCTCCGGGCTCCCAAGCGGTGGCAGTCCCCCATCTGGGTGGAGCTGTGGATGGAGGGGACATGGGCCTTGGAGGCCAGATTGAGGTCCCTGCCTGCCCCAGGACCCCTGGAGTCTCTGCCACCCATGCTGGAAACAAGGCCATGCTGAAGCCTTGCCCTCCCCGGGAACAGCTCAGAACACCCCCTGCACAGCAGGCTTTCTTCATCCACTCAGGAACGTGACCCCGAGGCCCCGCCTCTGACTCACAAGGTGGGAGGGGACAGGACACTTTGCTTCCTCTTTCATATGAAGCTTCTGAAGTCATTCAGGAAGGATCGACTAAGCTCCCACCATTTCCCAGACGTTTCTCATGAGGCACCCGGGGCCTGTGTCATTGCTGACTGGGGACCAGGGTGACAATCCTGACCGTCACTGACCAGCACTGACGGTGAGTTGGGCACAGTGTGGAGTCACATAATGAACACATGTCTGTCTCTGGCCCAGCCACTCGGACCCAGGACTGGGCGGCCATATGCACACCTAGACCATAGGATCCCTGCAGTGCTCATCATTGGGATGAGAAGGGCGCCCTCCCCTCGGAGGTGCAGTGAAGACAGAATGAGTAGCAAGGACTCCTGAGGACAGATGGGGCTGGTGAGGGAAGAAAGTTACCCCCACCCACCCCGTCCACCCAGGAGACTGGAAGAAGCCACTTGCCAGCAGGAGGGACTAGAATAGGAGCCAGAGACCCGCTAGCGCTGCCATCTGAGTGCCCCCTAATGGAGCAGCACGGAAACACCACATTCCCAGGGCCTTCTGCCCCTCCACCTGCCTGTGAACAGAACACACCCCTCGTCCTGCTGATCCAGAGAAGATGGGGATTTTTCAGACGCTTTAGTGAGAAACTGAAAACCACATCCCACCCCATCTCCTTCCCTCCTTGACCCTCCTCTCTCCAGACCTCAGGCCTCCACGCTACCTCGATGAGCAGACCCCTGCTCCAGGAATCGTCTTTGCTACACAGATCTTTATATTTCCAGAAGCTCTTCCTAAGGGGAAGGGTAAGAAGGAAGGAGAAGTTCAGGGAAAATGTGTTCATGAGGAGTTAAAGGGCAAATCCATTTTACTTGAGAACATGGAGTGTTCAGACTGTCTGGATGAGGGCCTCACTGGGATTCTCTGGGCAGGAAGGTGCTGTGGGGCTGGGGATGGAGCCCTGGGGTTGGTCACCTGGGGCCTCCATTTCCATTTCTACTGAGAAGATCCGTTTCCACCAGTTTGAGTTTCAGCTGGACAGGGCTCTGTTGGTATAAAGAGAACACTAGAAATTCTCCAATTTGACTCCAGCCCCTGGGATGTTTAATAAAATCAATTCCTAAAGCAGTAGGAATGGTGGCCTATTTCCCAAGGGGGCTTAGAGACTTGGCCCCCAACCCAGATCATGCCTGTCAAATTTGTTTCCCCCAGAAGGTGCCAGCTGCCTCGGGGGGGATGGCAGACAAATAAGTGACCCCACACTGAATATGAACTTCCTGTGGAGAGAAACCCACCCACATAGAAACTGACCCATGTCTCCTTCAGAGAGTGATTTGAGGCAGAGCAGAGAGGTCTGCATTCAGGGAGCAAAATTTCCTGAGGACTGGAACCCTTGGTAAGGGGAACATAGGAGGCTTGGAGGTGGGAAGCTGCTGCCCTGCTCGCTCTAGCTTTAGTCCCCTCACTGTCTCAATTTGCCCTGGATGAGACACACCCCCAGGGAGCCCAGGGAGGACCTAGAGGGCATTCAATACATGAGACAGCAGGATGTTGAAAATCCACAGGAATGAAGTTAGCTCAGCCCGCGGAAGAATATAGGTAGGAAGCATCCACCCACTGAGAGCTGGGAGTCAAGGTCAGCATGGCCCCGGCAGGACAGACCTGGGACTGTGCAGGGACCTGGACCGCAGACTTCCATCCAGAAGGCAGGCAAAGGAGAAGAGGCCATTCCCGAGATTCCAGAGACGGGCTTCACTGGATAGTCCATCCCATACCCTGGCCACCTTGACCCAGTGCTCCACCACCCAGGCTTGCTCCTGGGCCACCACGCTCAGTCCTTGTGGTAGGGGTGATGATGCAGGTGGCCACACTGTTGAGCTGAATGATAGTAGCATGGATGGTGGTGCCATGTGCTCATTGCTAGGGCTGTTTTTCTGGGACCAGGTGAATCCCAGACATTGAGAGGGAACCACCTTCTTCAACACCTCCTGGAGCAGAGGGAACATCACATGATCAGCCATAACTCATCTCTGCATCCCAGATGGGGATCACCAATCAGAGTGGGAGTCCAGGAAGTAGAGGACATGGCTGGAGCCTGGGTTTTTCTCTGTGCTGAGGGCACTAGCACCACACTGATTTTGGGACTCAGTGGGTAAAGGAGAGGGGAATTTCTACAAGCCCATCCTCACTAAATCCAGGCTCCAGAGGGCAGCTCCACTCTGCTTAACCCCAGGGGCATCTTCCACCATCCTGATCACATTCTGTTCTGACTCCCTAGATGCATGTTCCCCAGTAGTAGCTACACTCAGGCTGTTTGTTTCTCTCCCTGTGTTTAAGTTCACATCAGATATGTGATAAGTGCTGGGGCAGCTGAACCTCTGGGCATATTTCTGGGTGACCCTTGGACCTGGTTGCACAGGGTGACCTCCCCTCCCGCAACCAATGGGCCAGGCCCCACCCACTCTTCTTTCTGTTCTATCTATTTAATCTACACAGACACTCTGTGCAGGACATCCTGTTATCCTCCATCTCTGCAGGTGGACAGAGAAGGCTTGGGTTTGAGAAAGTTGCCCAGGTCACATGGTTGATAAGCGGTGGAGCTGTGGTCTTGGATTCTGGTCCCAGAAGTCTGGATCCTGGAAAGGATGGGGTGGGACAGCTTATTCAAAGGGAAGCCCTGCCCCAGCACCCTCATGAGAGCCCACCCACAAGCACATCCAGCAGAGTCAGCAGTTCTGCCGCCAGCCTTGTGGGGAGGCTGTGAGTTCAGACTGCTCCTTACTTGTCCCCTTCCTCCTGGTCACGTATCAGGGGCACAGGGGCCCTGGGGCTGGAGCTGGCTCTGTCTCCAGTTTTGAGGCTGGAGATGGAACACTGAGTGGACTGGCCCCTTTGCTCCGCCTCAGAGTGCGCCCCCACTGGGGCAGATGCTGCTTGTGCCACTACTGGAGAAGCTGGTGGCGGTGACGCTGGCTGCGGCGCCAGTGGTGCTGGTAAAAACAGATAGGGGTTGTCTCCAGGCCCTGAGTTGACCCTTCCTCTGGCTCTTCAGCAAATTTTCAGCTGTGGGGTTGGCACAAGTGGAGGGGAAAGAGAAACGTTCACCCACAGAAATGACTTTCCCTGTCTCTTCCCCCAAAAGAAAGCTCTGCTGCCTTCAAAAGGGACACACAGCCTCTGAACCCCAACTCAGACAGCTCCCCCTGCCTGCAGACCTCCTACCTTCTGGCCCTGCCTCAGTGGGTGCTAGAAGGTTCATAGTGACCCGGAAGAGGTGGGGCAGGTGCATCATGTTGGAGGGAATTGTAGCTTGTAGCATGTGGCTTGTGGCGTGTAGGCCAACTGTCCAGGGCTGCCAGGTGAGCTGCAGATACTGATGCCGCCAGGGGCCCAAGGTCCTGGAAAGGGCATGGGAGGTTTCTGCATGAACTAGAGTCAGAGGCCTGGACTTTCATCCATGCTGAGCTCTCACAGTCCCTTCTTTGGCTCTTGGACCCAGGTGGTGGCTTCAGCCCACTGCCTCCCCTGTGATAGTCATCCTTGTAATGGGAGGACTGGTCATGGAGTAGGCCTGACAGGGATCTGCTGTGAGTGTGGTCTTACTGACACCCTTTTCTCCAAGGCCATGGGAACAGCCTACTCCATCCTCCATGCAAAGGAGCTTCAGGACTGGGCTGGAGACACTTTTGTGAGTGGGTTGCTCCCCTCTCCTCCTGCTCTGGTCCCCAGTTGTGGAGGTCATGGAGGTGCATGTGGAGAGAGCAGGTGAGGGAGATGGGGCTGTTGGGGGATGGGTCTCTCAGCGATCAGCTCAGTCCAACAGTCCTCTGATTCCCAGGGAGGCTGGGACCCCACCCACAGCTCTTTGTGACTCATTTTCTTCTTCAGGGGAATTGATAGATGTGTGAGCTCCAGGTTCTTTCCGTCTTTCCCCAGTACAGCCCCCGACCCTACTTTGTTCTGAGGAGAGAGCAGCCCCTCCTGTGGACCCAAAGACCACCTACAGCTTTAGTTTGTCCTGTGATTCATCTGTGTGGGTGAATATGGGAGGTGCACCACGTCTAGAAGAGGCTGTGAGGTCATCATGGTTAAAGTGCTGTGGCATGTTCTTTTGCAAATGCAGAAAGGCCACAGGCCAGGGAAGGATGAGGCTGAGAGCATTTTCACTGGGGAGAGAGAAGGATAAATGTGAAGACACACAGCACGCCCAGCAGCCCTTTCTGCAGAGCCAGCAGCCAGGTGAGCATGTACCATGACTTCCTCCCATAACCCTGTGAGGTTCATGCCTGTACAACCCTGTCTGTGAGAAGAGCAAAGTGAAGCTCAGAGAGGTGTGGGAACATTCCAAAGATAAACAGATTAAGGTGGGATTGTCACCACCATGCTGTGCTGGGATAGGCACTCAACTGTCACACTGCTCATGCAGGACCTGCTGGGAGCAGTGAAGGCCTGATAGGAGCACAGGAACACTGTGATGGAGGTGACGTTTCTACCTGGGAGAGCTGATACTGGGGACTCTATGTGATTCTTTTTTGTGCTTGCTTTGAGTGTCAGCATGATACTGTCCCATCTGGGAACAGGGCTGTCCCCTTTCCACACCGGCGCACGAGGAGAAACATGTTCACACTGGCATCACCATAAGCCACCAGCAGGATCAGGATCTGGAGCTCAGACCAGATAATCTCAGCACCTCAGCAACTGGTTCAAGAAGAGGACCTGATTGCCCTCCTGAAAAATTTCTAGCTTTAAAAGTATATTTAATTATGGGGAGTGATAAATAATTGATCCCTTCAAAATATTCTGTTATCTGAAGAACAATAGCACCTCTGCATTATAAGAGCAATATTTCAGCTAGCCATAAATAAACATCAATACAGGTATGAGAAAACAGAGTGTTAGAAATTACAAAAGGGTCTCAAGATTATGCAGGTCAGAACTGAGAACTGTCCAAAGCATGGGCTGCATGACATTCCTTCTAAGCTACCTGAGGCTTGGTCTGCTTCTGACATGGAACAGACGGTTCTGAGAAAACCACACTCCTCAGAGGACCCCAGGGTGTTGAGAGATTTGGGTTTGGATTCCAGACCAACCCTGATCATCTCTAAATATGGGATTTGAGACTCTTCTGCATCTGATCCAGGCGTGGTTCCAAGGAGCGAGGCATGATCCAGGCAAGAGAGCAGACATGGCTGGATCAGAGCATCACCAGTGACATTAACAAAGAGACCAGGGCACTAAGATTTCCAGTGATTTAGCATCATGGCTGGGACGGGTCATGTGTTCTCCAGTGAGTTCTGAACATCCAGCATTGCCCTCAAGGACCAGCAGGGGGCGCGCGAAGCCAACATTTCTTAGATGGTGGGGCGCATGCGCATTCCGCGACAGACGTGGTCGGCGTCTTCCCTGGGGGCGACGCTCCTTTTCCTCAGGGCGGAGCGGGCGGCGCCATGGCGGCTTCGGGACCGCGTGGCCCTCGTTCCTGCAGGAGGAGGACCCTCCTCGCTCGCTGTCTGAGGTAATGCCGGTTTCCCCGCACGCTAAGCCAGCTTCACACCGGGGTGTGTGTGGACCTGGCCGAGTTGGGTTTCCAGTCCAGGAGGGAGGGGACTGGTGCGCTGGCGGACCCGCTTCGACTGTTGTCCTCACCTGCTGGGAGGGGGTGAGGGTCCGCGTCCACCGGGGCCACGGGGGTGTTCGCGCCCCTCATTCTCACTGCCTGGGTCCCCCTTTCCCCGTGTGGTCGGAGGTGTTTACACCACAGGTCACGGGCGGGGACTCGGGTGTAACGTGAAAGGGGCTGAGAAATTACTGAAACAGGGAAAGAGGTGTATGAAAACACATTATATTAACTTTTATATTTTGTGTGTCAAAGTCAGAGTTTATTATGCTTTTAATTTCCTGTCTTTAAAGGAATACAATTATTTATTTTGTACTTAAAATATTTTATATTTAAAATGTGCTTCTTAGCTTATCTCATTTTCAAGTCAAAATATTGCCACGATTGAGATTTTCTCATAATGAGAAGGAAAAGCCGGGCTGGACTAACAAGCTAACTCTTAAATCTAAGTGTAATAAGTGTCAGTTTACTGATCTAAGTACTGCTGGGCTAACTCAGAAATCTGAAGTTTAATAAGTGTTGGTTTACTGGGCTAACAAGTTAACTCATAAATCCTAGCTCAACAAGTGCCAGTAACTGGGTTCTGGCCAGCAGAAGTCCCACTGAGACTGAATGAATTACTCAAGACTCTGTGGAAAAAGTCAAGAGAGGGAGAGGGAGTCGGGAGCCAAATCCACGAGCCTCTCAAATGCTCCCACATTTATTGTGTACAATCAAAGGCAAAATCACTAACAGTTGTGTGATGGAATACAGGAATTTAAGGAAAGACAGGGTGGGATTGAGATTGTAGAAATCACTACAAAGTGAGTGCAAAGGCTTTGTTTATCTTTAGGGAAGTCATGGGAAGAGGGGAACAAGATATATCCTTATAGATATGTTAGAAAAGGCCACCAGCCCAGCCAGCTCCTTGTTTTGGGCATAGAAGACTATCTAACAGCAGACACACCCAGTGTTTATAGCTGAGGGCCTGGGTTGTTGCTTTGCAATGAGCAGAGTTCTATCTAAAACCTCAACTATGTAAGCAAGGCATTGTCTCTGCTTTTTACGGCCAGGAGACTGGCATGCGGATGCACAGGTGCCTGTTTGCAAGGCAGTTAACTAAGCACATTTGTTCTTCTTTAAGGAGATGAGTGGCTGGGGTCTGTTACAATTTGTTAACCCAATCATGGGCTCCCAAAAGTAACATGCTCTGTTCCTAATAGATAAATTCCAGTGTACTGATTCCCTGCTTTTGCTGTTAACACCTTATTGGCTAATAGCCCCATGCTTGCAATTAACTCTATAAAGCCTAATGCACAAGTTTTGGAGGTGCTCAGAGCTTCAGAGCAGAAGCCCCTCTGAGCCTGCCAGTGTAATAAATCTGAGTATTCCAACCCTCCGAGTGGTGCTTATTTCTTGGCTGGCCTGTTGTTTCCGTAATATTAATACAGTGACAGTATTAAATATATGTAAGTATAAGCTTATTGAAAAACCTTTTGCAGCATTCCAGGGTGACCAGTTTTGTTAAAAATAATACCTAGGCCACTACCAAATTCTTACAAGAATATAATTTTAAAAATTGTGAATTACTTTTATAAGTTTCAAATACAGTGGCGATTTTTAAAATACCAACCATTGTACATACTGCTTAAGACCATTTGAGATGAAATATATTCAAAGCTAAATCGTCAGAATATTTAAAAGGCAGGACAATGACTGCTTTTCATTGCAAATACATTTTCTCCTAATAAATGCAAAATATGAAGTTATTTAGCTTAGATTTCTATACCTTTGTTCAAAAGGTGAAATAAGAATATAATCTTTTTTCAATTTTAACCCTTTCCCATAAAAATTGGTATTTGTATTTGTAGAATCTTAATTTCCCTTTCATTTTTTTCTTTTGATTTATTTTCTTTAACAGAGAGTGCTTTCCTATGTCTCGTTAAAGTTTTTTTATTCTCCTATTCTAGATCCAAGTCACTTTCTGACACTGAGAGTAAACATGGGGAAAGGCCTTATAGTAAGTGTGCAACTTTTGATGTGGTCAGGAATTTTTCTTGGAGAAATCTCTTTACAATTTCTGCTCAGTTCACAGTATTATCCCATTATGAAAACTGAATACAAAATTGTAATCTGTTTACACCAGGACGCTTCCAATTTTGGCACAGCACATTTCCTGATATTTTACATTAGATATTAATACAATATTTGATTTTATTTAAATATTGTACACTAATACATATTTTATATATGAATATCTGCTGAATGCCATTAATTTGCATGGGGTGGTAGCTGATTGCATTTGATCTTTCTGACCATTAGTTATTCTTAGGTGTGTCTAAAGTACTTCTTAGAACACAAATTTGACTACCACACCTCTCATAGAATATTTTAAAGGTTATTATATTTTAAATTATAGAAGCAGAAATGTTATCCATTACGTTTATGAAATGATTAAGTCACAATTTGGTAAATGATTAAGTCACAATTTGGTGTAATCATATTCAGTGGAGGAATGATGGCTTCTACGTCTTTTTACATCTGCCACAGTTGCTTCTCTATACTATTTGTGACCATGAGCAATTTTATGGCAACGTGATCTTTTTCCAATTCTATTTTTTTCTTTTATTTCAGTACAATCAGTAAAGCTTTCCTTTGCAGTGATGGCATTGTTTTTAACATGAAGATACCTTGTCATCTGACACATTTGTACCTGATGGGCTACTACTCTTGTACAGAGCAAGGAAAAGCATTTTCATATCTCCATCTGTATTCTAGATCTTATCTAATTTCTTAGAAGCATTTTATAATCATTTTTAGTTATTTTAATTGTACTAAACACAGAAGAACAGATCACTTTTTATCTTTACCTACCTCATCACCTAAATGGACACAGATATGATAATAACATGTGAGTTTGATGAAATTGAGAAACGTTCCAGGGTTTGAGCTTCAAGTATTTTTATGTGATTTTCTAAGAGGTAATTAATTTCTGGCACAAAATATGGAATTATCTAAAACCACTTGCAGGGTTGTCTGTCATTTTGTCTTATTTGACTTTTGTCAATAGCTATCAGCTAGGACCTGGTGAGTTTGAATATTTTAAAAAACATTTCTGATTAGAAAACATCAGGAAGAAACATTGAATATTTATGTTCACGACTCTGGTATCATTATTGTAATGTGCTATTTGTTTTGGTGTATATTTGATTTTGTTCCAGTAGTGTGAAATGTAGGCATGGGTACAAAATTAAAAACAACAAAAAATTCTTGAAGTCAGTCACAATGAATTATTAGTCATTTTATTTTTATTTTATAAACAGGCCATTTGAATATGTTCAGCCATGAAGTGAAACAGACTCACTTAATTCTGAGTCCTGAGAGACAGTGACCCAGACACAGCCCTACCAGTAAGTAATGTGGTGAATTGATACAGATATATATTGTGAAATGATTATCACAATAAGGATACTTCCATAAACTCATAAAATTCCCTTTTGTGGTGAGAATTTTTGAGATCTGCTCTCAGTAACTTTCAGATAAATAATACAGCATTGTGAGCTGTAGTCACCATGCTGTTCATGAGATTTCCCAGAACTTAGTCATCTTAAACATGGACGTTTGTACTCTTTGAGCATCTTCTCATTTCCCCACTCCCAGGCCCTGACAACCACCACTCTGTTCTTTGTGTGAATTCGGCTGTTTTTAGATTACACGAGTAAGTGAAATCATGCAGCTCTACTTTTTCTTTTTTCACAGTCTGCAGTGTGTTGATTTGATCCACTTACATACAGCAATGTGATCACAAACAGATTTAACACCTCTCACATGACTCACAAGTATAATTTTCTTTATTTTTTGTGGCAAGAATATTCACAAGATAGTACCTTAGGAACTTTGGAGACTGGTACAGCACTGCAGTCTGTAATCACGGTGCTGTGCATTTGATCTGCATGACTTATTTATCTTCTGGTTGCACATTTGTACCCTTTAACATCTCCCCGTTTCCTCCACCCCGACACCTAGTTACCACCATTTTACAATTTGTTTCTAAGTGTTTGCTTGCTTGTTTTTTGTTTGTTCATTTGTTTTTGTATATCTGATATCTTACGTTTGTCTTTTCTCTGTTTATTTCATCTCACCAAGCATAATACCCTCAAGGTCAATCTGTAATATCACAAATGGCAGAAATTCCTTCTTTCATAATGCAGAATAATATTCCATTGTATGTCAATGCCATTTCTTCTTTATCCATTCTTTCATTGTTAGACACTCAGGTCATTTCCATATCTTGGCTATTGTGAATAATGTTGTAATAAACATGCGAATGCACCTATCTTTTCAATACCCTGTTTTCACTTCCTTCAGATGCACACCAGGAAGGAGGACTGCTGGAGCATATGGTAGCTCTGTTTTTAATTTTTGGGTAACCTCTATAGCTTTTCCATAGTGGTTGAACCAGGTTACATCCCCACCGACAGTGTACAGGGGTTTTCTTTTATCCTCATCCTGGCCAGCACTGTCTCTTGTCTTCTTGGTGATGGCCCTTCTGACAGGAGGGAGGGGATATCTCATTCCACTTTCAATTTTCATTTCCCTAATTGTTAGTCATGTTGAATATCTTTTCATGTACATTTTGTGTATTTGGGTGTCTTCTTTGGAAAAATATAAATTTAGATTCACTGCCCATTTTTTATATTGGGTTTTCTACTCTTTTTTTTCTTTCTTTTTTTTTTTTTTTGCTATTGTGTTATATGAGGTCCACGTATATTTTGATATTAACCCTCCATCCAATATATGATTTGCAAAAATTCTCTCCTACTCTATATTAGGCTTTATATTTTGCTGATTATGTCTTTTGCTGTGCAGGATCTTTTTAGTTTGATGTAGTCCCACCTGTTGATATTTGCTTTTCTGGCTTGTGTTTTGGGGTCATATCCCAAAATTATTACCCAAACCAGAGTTAAGTATCTTCTTCTCTATGTTTTCCTCTAAGAGTTTTAAAGTATGAGGTCTTACATTTCAGTCATTAATCCATTTTAAATTATATTTGTGAGTAGCGGAAAGTAGGTGTCCAATTTCATTTTTCTGCTTGTGGTTTTCCAATCTTCCCAGCAACATTTGTTGAAGATGCTAGAGTTTCCTCATTCAAAATAGCATTAAAACCAATAAAATACCTAAGAATACACTTAACTATGGAAGTGAAAAATTTGTACTTTGAAAACTATAAGACTTCTATGGAAAAAATTGAAGAAGACAAAACAAGTGGAAAGATACACTGGGCCAGAAGTATGGCTAATGGAACAGAAGAATAAAGGTTAAAATGTCCATAATACCCAAAGCCATTTACAGTTTCAGTGCAATTTCTATCAATATTCCAACAGCATTTTTTACACATGGAGAGAAATAAATCTTAAAATTTTTTTATGTGACTACCAGAGACCCAGACACCAGAGCAATCCTGGGAAAGAACAAGTTGGGAGTCATCACACTTCCTGATTTAGAACTAAATCACAATGCTACAGTATGAGAAACAATGATATTGGTATTAAAATACACACATGGTTTAAATTAACAGTATAGAGGACCCAGTAGTAAACCCCTGTATCCTAGGTCAACTACCATTTGAGATGGAAGTAAAACACGTTCAGTGGGCAAAGGATAGTCTCTTTGACAAATGGTGCTTGGACACCTGGCTACTACTTTTAATTTTTGACAGAAATTCCATACTGCTTTTCCTAGTGGCTGTGGTTATTTACATTTTTACCAACAACACACAAGGATTTTCTTCACATCCCTTCCAATCCTTGTACTCACTTGTCTTTTTTGACTGTAGCCATTGTAACAGTTGTGATAAGGTCTCGTGGTTTTGATTTGCAATTCCCTGATGATTAATGACAACCTTTTCATGTTGGACATTTGTACGTTTTCTTACGGAAAATGTCTATTCAGATATTTTATTCATTTTTAATTAGATTTTATTTTTTTGGCTGCTAAGTTGTATGAGGTATTTATATACTTCATAAATACCATTTATCAAAAGATGGTTTGCTAATAGTTTCTCCCATTCCATATGATGTCTTTTAAGTTTTTCAAATTCTTTTCTATGCAGAAGTTTTTACATTGACTTAGTCCTGCTTGTTTCTTTTTGCTTTTGCTTTGGTTGCCTGTACTTTGGAGTCATATCTAAATAATCATTATTTACAAGATCAAGGTCAAGGGGATTTTACTCTATGATTTTTTTTTTATGGTGTTTTATGATTTCAAGTCACAATTTGACTATTTTATTGCGAGATATTTTTGTGAGTAGTGTAAGATGGGGTCCAATTTAATTCTTTTTTATTCATTCGACTGTACCAGTTTATATTTTGACTGAAAAATTAAACAAGTGTTACCTTTTCTTCATATTCTTGCAAATTTTCATTTTCTTTTTTATAATAGCCATTCTAACAGGTGTGACGTGATGTGTCATTGTGATTTTGATTTGCATTTCCCTGATGATTAGTGATGTTGAGCATTTATTCATGTACCTATTGGCCATCTATATGTCTTTTTGAAAAAAAATCTACTCAAGTCCTTTAGCCTATTTTTAATTTTTAATTTTTTATTTTATTACTATTATTTTATGACTTACTTATATATTTTAAAAAAAAGTTTTTTGATTAAAAAATGGAAAAAAAATTGCCTGTATGTTATTTTATTCTGTAGTTGCTTTTTAGTTTGCTGATTATTTGTTTTGCTATGGAGGTTTTTTTGGGGGCTTTTTTGTTTTGTTTTGTTTGGTTTGGTTTTTTTTGTTGTTGTTGTTTTTTAAATTTGCTGTAGTTCCACTTGTTTGTTTTTGCTTTTGTTACTTGAACCTTTGGTGTCATATCCAAAAAATACTTGCCAAAACCACAGCAAGGAGCTTTTTGTTTACATTTTCTTCAAGTAGTTTTAGTTTTTGGTCTTACATTTAAGCCTTCAGTCCATTTTGAGTTAATTTCTGTGAGTGCTGCAAGAAAGGGGTCCAATTGTATTCATCTGTAGGCCATTATCCAGTTTTCCTCCGGCACAATTTATTGAAGAGTCTATAGTTTTCCCTTTACATTTTCTTGGTTCCCGTGTGAAGTACTTGTTGACACTATATAAGTGGGTTTGTTTCTGAGCACTTGATTGTTTCATTGGACTTGGTCTCCATTTTTTACTGTTACCTATCATTTTTGATTACTATAGTTTTGTAATAAAGTTTGAAATTAGGAATTGTGATATCTCTAGATTAATTATTTGACCAGGTTGATATGGCTATTAGGGGTGTTTTGTGGTTCCATACAAGTTTTAGGCTTGTTTTCTGTATTTCTGTGTAAAAGTCATTTGAATTTTGATAGGGATTGCATTGAATCTATAGACAGCTTTGGGTGACACAGACATTTTTACAGTTTTAATACTTCCAATTCATAACCATGAAAATTTTTTCCATTTATCTTTTTTTCAGTTTTTTTTTTTTTTAAATCAGTGTTTTGTCATTTTCACTGTAAGGATATTTTACCTACTTGGTTTAATTTATTCCTAATTTTTTTGATGACATTTTAAATATGAATGCTTTTGAAACTTATTTTTCAAATTGTTTATTGTTGGTATATAGAAACACACTGCTCTTCACATGTTGATATTTGTATCTTGCAACTTGACTGAATTTGTCTATTATTTGTAATAGGTTTTTGATGGAATCATTAGGATTTTCTACATATAAGATCATATTAAATGCAAACAAATAGTTTTGCTTCATCCTTTTCAATTTTGATTACTTTTATGTATTTATCTTGCCTAATTGCTCTGGCCAGGACTTCCAGTATTATGTGGTAAAGGAATGGTGAGTGCACATTTTCTTTATATTTTTGTCAGAAAACACTTCACCATTGAGTATGATGTTTGCTGTGAATTTGTCCAGTATGACATTTATTATGTTTACTTACTTACTTTGTATAGCAATTTGTTGAGGTTTTTTATTATTTGTTTGTTTTTTTATGAAAGGTTGTTTAATTTTTTCACATGTTTTTCTCCATCAATTGAGATTACCATACGATTTTTATATTTCATTCATTAATGTGATGCATCACATGTTTGATTTACATAGGTTGAATTGTCCTTGGATTTAGGGATAAATTCCACTTGACATGGTATGTGATCTTTTCAATATACCATTGAATTTGATTTGCTTATATTTCATTGAGAAATTTTGCATCTATATTTATCAGTAATACTTGCCGGTTTTTTTTTCCCCCTTGTAGTGTTCTTATCTAGCTTTGATATCAGGGTAATGTTGGACTCATCAAATGAGTTTGTAAATATGCCTCCTCTTCATGTTTTTAAAAAGTTTGAGATGACTGTATTAATTCTATTTAAATGTTTGGTTGAATATCCCAATGAAACTGTCTGGTCTTAGCCTCTTCTTATGTTTTTTTTTTTTTTTTTTTTTTTATTACTGATACAATCTTTTCATTCATCATTGGTTTGTTCAGATTTTCTGTTTTGTTTATTAGTCAGTTTTGGTAGTTTTTATATTTCTAGAGTTTATTATTTCCAGGATATCCGAGTTATTTGTGTTTATTTGTTGATAGTCACCTATTATAACCTGTTGTATTTCTGTTGTATCAGTTATAATATTGCCTCTCATTTCTGATTCATTTGCATATTGTTTTACCCTTTGTTAGTATAGCTCAGTTTGTCAATTTTACCATTTCAAAAACAACCTCTAGCATTGATGTTTTCTAATATTTATAGTCTTTGTTTATTTATTTCTTCTCTCACATTTGTTATTTCATTTCTTTGCTACTTGTGAACTTAGTGGGATTTTTTTTTTTTGCGCTACTCCCTTGAGAAGTAATGTTGTTTATTTGCAATTCTTTTTTCTTGTCATACTAATTTGTTGTAATAAACTCATAATTCTTTTCATGGTATTTTATAAGTTTTAGTAAGTTGTGTTTCCATTTTCTTTTGTTTCAAGATTTTCTTTTAATTTCAAGAAAATTATTGTAAAACTGTTTTAAATTACCCACCCCCTGTTTTATTGAGATATAATATGGTGCTGTTTAAGATTCAAATGCATATTATAATGATTTGACTTTGATATATTGTGAAATGATTATCACATAAGATTAGTTAACATACATCATCTAAATGTAGATGCAAAAAACAAGGGAAACAAAATATATTTTCCTGTTATGAGAACACTTGAGGTCTACTTGCTTAACAGCTTTCAAATATACCATAGAGCACTGTTAACTGTATTCACGTTGTACATAACATTTCAATACTTGTTTATCCCATAACTGGATGTTGGTACGTTTGGACTTCCTACACCAAATTCTCCCTCTTCCCACTGCCCACCTTTGGTAACCAAAAATGTGATATTTTAATTTTTGTTTATTTTTTTCACATATAAATCAGGTCATACAGTATTTGTCTTGCTCTGCCTGACTTCTCTTACTTAGCATGATGCCCTCAACGTCCATCCATATTGTCACCAATGGCAGAATTTCCTTCTTTATATTGCTGAATAATACTCCATTGTCTAAATATAGCACAACTTTTATATGCAAGCATTTGTTGATAGGTCGTTATCATCTCTTGGCTGTTATAAATAATGTTGCTGTGAACATGGGTGCAGATATCTCTTCAACATAATGTTTTCAATTATTTTAGATACATTTCCCAAATGTGGAAATTCTGGGTCATATGGTAGTCTTGTTAAATGTTGGGGAACCTCTCTAGTGTTTTTCATAGAGGCCAAACCAACTCATCAGCCAATCAAAAGTACACAAATGTTCCCTTTTCTCCATATCTTTGCTAGCGTTTAATAGTAAGCCTCTTGTCTTTTTGATAAATTCATCCTAATAATCCTGAGTTGAAATCTCCTTGCGTGTTTGATTTTAATTTCCCTAATGTTTTGTGATGTTGAGCACATTTTCATGTATTTGTTGGAAATTCATGTATTTTCTTTGGAAAAAATGTATTTCCAGGTCTTTTGCACAGCTTTTAAGTGGGTTATTTGTTTTGATGCTTTTGAGTTGTATGATATGTATTTTGGATATCAACTCCTTATTAGTTATAAGATTTTTAGATTTTTTTTCCCCATGATATAGGCTGTCTTTTCATTTTGTTGATTGTCTCAATGTGTAGGAGATTTTTAGTTTGATGTAGTTTCATTTGTTTTTTTTTTAATTGTTTATGCTTAAAGTATCATCAAAAATAATTTTTAAGACCTGTGTTAAAAAGACTTTTACTGTTTTCTTCTAGGAATTTTATGACTTCCAGTCTTATATTTGCCTTTCTTTCCTTTATACTTAATTTCCAGAGTGGTGTTAGATAGAGGTATAATTTTATTCTTTGGCATGTGAATATAAAATTTTCCAAGCCCAGTTATTAACAAGACTGTCTTTGCTCCACTGAGTCTTCCTGACCACCTTGTCAAATACTGGTTGACTTTACATGCATGGGATTTTATCTTGACTCTCAGTTCTATTCCATTGTTTTTATGGCAGTACCATGCTATTTAGATTATTATAGCTTTATATTATAGTTTGATATAGAGTGCAATATCTCCAACATTGTATGTACAAGGTCTTTTGTGGTTCCTTATAAATTTTTGTATTTTTTTTCCTACTTTAAAAAATGCCACTGGATTTTGATAGGAATTAAATCAACAGATGGCTTTGGGTAGTATGGACATTTTAACAATATTAATTCTTCCAATCCATAGGCAAGGGATAACTTTACATTTGTCTGTATGTTTTAGTTTATTTCTTAGAGTGATATATTATCTCCTTGGATGAATTTAGTCATTATTTTATTGTTTTTGATGCTGTTATAAATAGAATTGTTTTATTTCTTTTTCAGATAATTTTCAGTGTATAGAGATATGACTGATTTTTGCATTTAAAATTTTTATTCTGCAAATTTACTGATTATGCTGCTTAGTTCTAATGGGATTTTGGTGAAGTTTTTAGGACTTCCTATAGATATAATCATGTTATCTTAAACTAGAGATATTTGTACTTCTTATTTTCCAGTTTTGATGACTTTCCTGTCTCCTCCTTACCTGACTGCTCTGGCTAGGACTCCAATTACTGTGCTGAGTGAGTGGTGGGGGTGGGCTCCTTTGCCTTGTTCCTGACAGTAGGGGAAAGTTTCAGACTTCCACTACTGAGTATGTTTTGAACCGTGGCCTTGAGTTACATTCATTTTATACCTAGGTTGTTCAGTGTTTTCCTGTATCGATTGATCATTATATTTTTTCTTTTGTTCTATTAATGCGATGGCATCACATTTATTTGATTTGCTAGTATGTATTCAGAATTTTAAAATCTACATTCATCTGGGTTATTGATCTAAATTTTCTTCTCTGGCAGTTTGAAAGCAATGCTAGCCTTGTAAAATGAATTTGGGAATTTTCCTTCTTCATCTATTTTTTAAAAGACTTGAGGATTGGCATTAATTCATTACATATTTGGTAAAATTTACCAGTGAAACCGTCTGATCTTGAGCTTTTCTTCATTTGAAGAGATTTGATTACAGATTTATTCTCCACAGTGTTAAATGGTTCGTTTAGATTTTCTATTTCTTCCTAATTCCCTCTTGGTAGGTATGTTTCTGAGAATTTTTTTTTTCCATTTATCTAGGTTGTCTAGTTTATCTGCATGTAGTTCATAGTCATTTATTATCCTTCTTATTTCTGTGGTAGAGTTGCAATGTCTTCTCTCTTATTTATAATTTTGTTGATTTTGGTCCTCTCTCCTTTTCTTTGTGTAGTGTAGCTAAAAGTTCAAAATTTTGTTTATTTATTTAATAAACTAGCTCTTAATATTGCTAAATTTTACTGTTTTTTTGTCTATCACATTGACTTCTGCCGTAATCTTTATTATGTTCTTCCTTCTGCTAACTTTGGCTCAGTTTGGTCTTTTTCCAGGTCCTTGAGGAGAAAAGTAAGATTGTTTATTTGAGCTCTTTCTTATTTCTTAAGTTAGGCATTTATTGTAATAAATCACTGTGTCGGAATTGGTTTTGCTATATCTCATGGGCTTTGGTATGCTTTGTTTCCATTTTAGTCTGTCTCAAGACACTTTGTTATTTCCTCTTAAATTTATTCTTTGGTTAGGAGGGTGTTGATCAATTTCTATATGTTCATGAGCTTTCCAGTTTTCCTCCTCCTACTGATTTCTAGTTTTATACTATGATCAGAGAAGACATTTGATATAATTTCAGTCTTGAATTTGTTGAAATTTGATATATGACCTAATATGTGGTCTTGTCTAGAAAAAAAAATGTGTACACTTGAGAAGAATGTATATTCAGCTTTTGTTAGACAGAATATTTTATATATGACTGTTAGGACCATTTGATCTTTAGTGTTGTTCATGTCAACTGATCCTATATTGAACTATTGTCTGGATGATCTATCACTTGTGGAGAGTGGGGTGTTAAAGTTCTCAACTGTTATCATACTGTAGTTTATTCTGCCATTTAGCTTGTTTTTGCTATACATATATGTAGTTGCTCTGATGTTGGATGCATAAATATTTATAATCGTTACATTTTTTGGATGGATTGACTCCTCTGTCATTACATAATGACCTTCTTTGCCTCTTTTGACCTTTGCTAGATTAATGTCTTTTTGACTGTTTTAGGTGTAGCTCACCCCTTTTTTCCCTATTTGTTTGAAGTATCTTTTTCCATCCCTTCACTCTCAGTCTATGTTTTTAAAGACAGAAAATAAATAAAGAAATATTTACTTGAGCTACATCTTTAAAGAAATAGACCTAACAGACATATGCACAATATTCCACCCAGTAGCAACAGAATGCAAGTTCTTCTCAAGCACACAAGAAACATTCTCTAGGTACGTCATATGTTAAGTCACAAAACAAGGCTCAGCAAATGTAAGAAGATTGAAATCATATCAAGTATCATATCTGACAATAATGGTATAAAACCAAAAGTTAATGACAGAGGAAAATAGGAAATTTCACAAATGTGTGAAAATTAATGTGCATAC
>NW_027413912.1:0-32185 GCF_048773025.1 Camelus bactrianus | reverse complement strand
CAGCCGTTGGCTCTGGCCTCTCCCGATGTTTATTTCAACCTCACGATTAAAGAAAAATGTTAAGTGTGCAACAGCTCTTTTCCAAATGCTGGAAAGATCTGGAACCAGGCAGTCCCTTGGGAGAAGCTTCAAAAAGGGGAAAAAAAAAACCCACGTTTACAAATAACACACTTGGAAATAACAGATCATCTCGGTTTGGGACACATGCAACTTTCCTAGACTTTTTTTTTTTTTTTTTAACGAGGATCTTCTGAAAATCAACAGAAAGAGGTCAACCGTAATAACAATTTCAGAATAACCATTAGAAACCAAACAAAGAAAAACATCTGGAGATGATAAATAGGAAGCTGTGACAATCTGTATAAGGGTCATTTCCTAAAAGTGACTGAGCAGGTACAGAAGTGCAACCGCAGAGCTCTCCCGTGTCCTCACAGGTGCCCAATTAACAGAATTTTAGTGCAGGATTTTAGAGGGAGATTTGTTGCCTGTTATGGCTGCATCGTTTCATTAAACTGCGACAGCCCAGGAAGACCGGGTGTTCTAGCCTTGCTGATAGGGAAGTGCAGGAATTCCCCCGAATTGCAGGGGTGGTGGGTCTGAGACGGGAAGGGGGCAGGGCACAGCTATTCAAGGACCGCTACTGCAATTAACGTCAAACTGATGGAAGATTCAACCCCCAGGAGGCATTGGGGCTCAAGGTGGTGGGAGATTTGCCCTCTAGGAGACCTTGAGCTTCATTATACGCCCACTGTAATATATCAGCATGGTGAATAACACGCCCACAGGCACCATGGAGGACCCGAGGCTATCCACAGAAGGTCAAAGTGTGGGAAAAGGCCGACTTCCTGGGAATCCCAGCCCCTGCCCCAAGCTAGTTACACTGGTCCTTCTACTTCTTTGCATATGAAGCCACCAAGCCCATAAAAATGGGCAACACTGCCCCTCACGGCCTCTGTCTCTGTTTGGAGACGGCCGGCACTCTGTCTATGGAGTGTGCACCTACTTTTACTCTAACCTGAGCCCCCAACCCCCACACCTCATGGCCTTTCTCTTGCCTTTCGATGTATCTCTCTGAATAAATCTACCTTTACTCAATGGTGGCTCACTCCTGAGTTCTTTCCTGCACGAAGCCAAGGACCCACACTTGGCGGGGCATGTCCCAGGGGCTCCACCGAGACCAGGGACATGGCCCCCCTCACACCCCACGTCTGTTTTTCCTGCATCAGGTCCACAGCTCTTTGGAATCCGTCTCTCTTGGCTGCCAAGCAGGTGTCTCCCAGCTGTGCTGCTCTGGCGGGCCAGGCCCTACCAAGCAGGTCACATGCTGAGGGGGTACCTTTGGGCTCTGTGACTCATGAAAGGGGGCACTTGGGGGCTGGTGACGCTCCTCCCTGGGGACCTGGGAGGCGGGCTGTTGTGACGGGGAACATGTAAATGAGACACAGGCAAGGAGGCTGAGCCGTTTCCCACAGTCCACCACGCATCCCTCTGTCTCTTCTATCCCAGGGTATTAGCTTTTCCAGGGGAGAGGGCAAAGGAGCGGTAACTCAACCCTTCACCATCAAAGTGCCCACATGCACGTCCCCAGCCCAGCTGGGAAAGACTGCTCAGATGCCTTCAGTCTGACAAACCCAAGACAGACCCTGGTGGCCCTGTAACCAGAGCACCCCTCCGGAATTGCTGTGGGCGGGACGGCCCTCACGTGGTCAGACACCAGCATCCCCGTGGCAGCTCACTCAGGTCTCCTCCAAGCGGCCACTCCCTTGGGGAAACCTGTGTCTCAAGAAATGGCTTCGTGCTGATGGCTGTCGTGGAACCAAAGGGTGTGAGGTGCCGGGGGCAGAGCAGAGGACGCCAGGGATAGCGTGTCCTTAGGGTGTCCCCAGGTCCGTCAGCAGATGGGGGAAGGAGGGGTGGTGGGGGCACGGGGCCCTGAGCGATTTTCATTTCAGCGCTCAAGGAATGTGACCTCACAGGGTTGGGGATTTGGAGAAACACAATAACTGACGCCGGGGGGTTAGAAATAAGAAAGAAAGACGGACATCTTATCTTCTGTGTGCACAATTCTGACTCAGAAGCCTCAGCCTCATTGCGCCCCAGGGGACAATTTTTTGTGGGGAGAGAGCAGCCCTTGTAATCAAAGCCAATGGCATCAGAGCTGCAGCAAAAGCACAGGGCAGAGCACAGAAAGCTGTCTGCAACACGTCCCAGCGGGAGCTCTCCCGGGCTCCCCCCTCCGGCCTGCGGTTTTGCCCTCTTGCACCATCTGTCTCTCCGAGGCCTCTGCACCTCTCCCCAGCAACACTTACAGGCCGTTCGATCTTAGCAGCAGCCACTTTGCTTGGCCACAAATATACCTCGATGCTTTCAGAGTCCCATGAGAAAAGTGGCTGACCTGGGGGTTCCAGGGATGACTCACCCTGGGGTGTGGATAAGCACCGAGGACCAGTGAAATCACAGGGGTTGAGGAGAGCCACGGGGTGGGGGAGAAGAGGGAGGGACGGGAATGGAAGACAATGCCCACTGGTCCAGAAATACAAAACTTCTGAAAGTATGCATTAATAATGAACTTAAAATTTTTTTTTTAACTTTGGTTTTTAAATTTTTTTGAGGGGGTTGTTTTTGAGGGAGAAGTAATTAAGTTTATTTCTTTATTTTAATAGAGGCAGGGGGGATTGACCCAGGACCTCATGCATGCTAGGCCTGTGCCCAACCCACCTCGAATTTCTGAAATGCCAGCATATCTCCTGGTCTCCTTAGAAAAGGCTGGAAGGGGTGACTTCCCAAACACCATGAACAGGAACGTCTCGGGATCGTCTGCTGGGGGTGACGCGTCCCTCACCCGCCCACGGAACCTGACGCCGGGCTTGGAGACTGCTGCGAATTTAGCCCTGTGCTCACAGAATTGCCATCAGACAGAGTCCGCAGAGCGTGTCCTCCGTGACCTTGCCTTTGGCAGTTGTTCTGGGCAGAGTCTTGTCCACCCCTCCTCCAAGTTCATACGTCCAAGTCGTAACCTCCTGGACCTCAGCATGTGACTGTATTTGGAGGCAGGATCCTTAAAGAGGTAACTAAGGGGAAGTGGACCCTGAATCCCACGGGACTGGTGTCCTTGTAAGCACAGGAGCTCAGGATAGAAGGAGACCCTGTGAGGACGCGGGGAGGAGTCGGCATCTGCAGCCAAGGAGAGAGGCCGTGGGAGACACCGGCCCTGCCATGCCAGCACCTCTCGGACTGCAGCCTCCCAGGCACTAAGGCACACAGCCCTCTGTGGCGTTTCTTACAGCAGCCCAGCAAACTCACACAGCAACATAAGGTTGTTAAGAGCCCTTGGCGAGAGGTCTGCTTTTGAAAGCGAGTGCCCCTAAAACCCAGTCCCTCTGCCGAGTCTATGATTAAGCCCTCTGCCCAAACCTCACACCCTTTCTTTCCCTGAACCCATTCCCCAAAAGACTGAGGGGTATCAAAGAAAAGGGCGTGGAAACTACATACAGGGCCCTGGGACCCTGCCCTTTGATGTGAGAGGCTTCTGCTTCAGTTTTCCAGGCCCCCCCGAGTCTCAAAAGGCTGCTCAGCAGTGAATGACTAGGAAGCGAGAAGATGCAGAAACAAGGACTATTTGTTGGGAAGGAAACTGGTAACAATCCAGACTATAAACTGGCCACACAGCCGAGTCACCAAACTCCCAGTTCCCTGAAGATACAGATAAAGGTCTGGCCCACAGCCCCAAGGTGTTTTTGCAGGAAACAGACCCCCGACCAGAGGAAAACTGCTGGCAACAGGCACGTGCAGCCCGGACCACCTGAGGCCAGAAGGCTGGCTGGTGATGCTTGAGACTGGACCTCGGTGCCAACCTGAGAACTGCGCCCAAGATGATCACGCCCCCTCGGGCCCTCCTAACCCCTTCCCTGAACCCCGTCGGGAAGTCGGGGTGCCCCTCCCCGCTGGGCGTCTGCGGCACACGCTGCCTTTTCCTGCACCACAACCCGGGTCAGGAGACAGGCTTCCCTGCGCGCAGGCATGGTGATGCTTGGATGGGGCTGGGGGTGATGAGAGGTCACGGGGAATCAAGGGGATTCCTCGCCTCGTGGCTGTTTATACAGGTTGGAAGAGGAGGGAGGGGACCTATTCCTGGAGCTTGGCCCCACCTGCTCTCTCTCTCTTTCACCAAATAGGATATTCTTGGTACGTCTTTTGTACCCTCAGCTCCTCGTGAGGGGCCCAGTCTAGGTCCTGACCAGGCGTCTTGACGGTTCCAGGAAGTGGCCTCGATGTCGGTCCAGGGGCCTCTGTGTCTGGTGCTCACAGGCTCAGCAAGCTCTTCAGGGCTGGGGAGGGCCTCGGGTCAATCACGTCTGCACGAGTCCTGGGGTCATCGTGGCCACAGCCTCACTCGCCCAGTTGCCCGCCCAGGACTGGATGAGAGGACACATCTCGCGGTGAGGCCGCCCCCAGGAACCTCCTGCAGGCTCCCCGCCTCCCCTGTGGGGCCTGCCACGCCCTGCCCCCCACCCCGGGCCATGAACATGGATGGATGGGAGTTCAGGTCTCAGCTCCTTCCTCGGGGACTCAGACCAGAGGACACCCGTGTCAGCAAGAATGCAATCTTGCTGGTTCAGGATCCCCTCTGCGTGGCCAAGATCTGGAACGTTCTGGAAAAAAGATGCCCATGCTGAGGGCTCTGGAAGGGCCAACACGAGAGGGGCCGAGTGGGGCAGGTAACTTGCAGGAGACGGTGGGGCAGGCAGGACTTTCAAGCAGGGACCTCGGATCCAAAGGGCTCAGGGTTTCTGGGCAGGCACGTTATCCAGGCAAGTGCTGTGGAGGTGCTGGTGCAGGAACAGCCGAGTTTGGCATCCTCCCGGAACCCCCCTGAGAAACGCTGCCTCAGCCAGGCCACCTCCATCGTGGTCTCTTAGCCGGCGGGTTTCAAAGCTACGCTTTGCCTATTCCCAGGGGATGTAAATCTGTGACTTTAGAAGAGCACAAAGTATAAAAGACAGAGCAAATTTAAGGTGAAAAAACATAGAAAACACAAAGGCACCTCCTGCCACCGCTCGCACCCTGCCGAGGGTCCGAGTGGAGACCCAGCTGCACGGGAAAGAGGCGGACGGCTGGCCTGTGAGAATAAAGGGAAGAAATAAATGCTAAGAGAGGAACGAAAGCATTGTTGAAGTGAGAAGGCTTTAAAAATTGAGTCCCTGAAAAGAAGACTAAAACACACGATAAAAAGGAAGAAGTGTTTGAACAACAAATTAAAATAAGAATCAGCTATGCAAACAGGTCCACAGAAGAAGGAAATAGCGAAACAGAAAATGGGCCCAGGAAGACATCATGAAGGGGAACATCGACCAGGAGGCTGCGGAGAAGGGAAGACCCCCATGGGGGCTTGAAAAGGAGCTAAATGGGCAGAAAACAAGTATGAACAGAGGCGGGTGAACACGGACAGACCACGGGTCTGCGACTCTCTTCTTTCACAGTCAAAGAAAAACGGGGCAAAGAGGAAACCCAGCAGACTTGAAGGTTGGGACGGTGGGTGGTGGGAAGGCAGAAGGAGAGCCCTGAAAACCAGCATGAGCAGAGGCGTGGGATCTCCAGGACAAGGCAGGGTCACGAGGGCGTCAGCGTTTTGCAAACAGAGTAAATATATCCTCCAAGATCAGGAAACAAAAACAAACAAATTGGAAGGAAAAAAACCCCCCAGAGTTGAAAGCCAGCAAGTGTGGGTGGTGGGGCTGTCCTGGGCTTGTCCCTGAGCGGGGACGGCAGGGCGTGGGGCTCGGAGCAGGGCTGGACCTGCTGAACGAGGCTTGCCCGGGGCTCTCCTGGCCCCTGACACTCGGTGAGTGCCGGTGCTTGTCGGGGAGGGACATCTAGAGCAGAGGAACACTTTCCACCGTGTTGCTCTGTCCTCCGAGTCTGGGAGCAGTGACGGTGACGTCTCCGCATCAGCCTGCCCAGGCCGGCGGGCTCAGTTACTGGCTCAGGCTCCCGTCTAGGTGTTGCTGGAAAGGGCTTTCTCCACGTGATAGACATCGCCAATCAACTGAAGTTGACATAAAACAAATGACCCTTCGTAATGCGGGGGGCGGGGAGTGCTTCATCCATTCAGTTTGACAGGCAACAAGGAGAGGTGCACCCAGTGAAACTGAGGCAGCAGAGGGCGCCCCCAGAACAGGCTGAAGAGGACACGGGAGGAAACCCACAAGCTTTCCTGGGCAGCCACCGTCCCCCTCTGCCGCCCTCACTGTGGCTGCCCCGCCCCCGCTCCTTTCACCGCCCACTGAATGCAGCCGCACCCGCCTCCAGGGAGACAGCCAACAAGGAGATGTGCACCCAGTGAACCTCCAGTAGCAGATGGCGCCCTCAGGGAAGGCTGAGGGGAACAGGGCAAGAAATCCAAAGGCTTTCCTCGGCAGCCACCGCACCCCGCTTCCCCCCTCTATAGAGCCGCCCAGCCCCTGCCCCTTCCACTGCCTCCAGGGCGCACCGACTCCGCCTCTCAGGAGGAAGCCAACAATGAGATGTGCACCCAGGGATTCTGGTGTACCACAGGGTGTCCCCAGAGTAGGCTGAGGGAGACACGGGAGGAAATCCACTTGCTTGCCTGCGCAGACACCCCGCCCCCCACGGTACCGCCCTCTCTACAGCCGCCCCACCCACTCACTCGTCCCCGCCCCCTGGGGATACCTCGCTAGCATCCCGGTAGCCGGCCTACACCGGGAAGTGCACCCAGTGAACCTGGGGTAGCATAGGGCGCCCGCAGAGCAGGCTGAGGGTGACACTGGAGGAAATCCAAAGCTTAACTGCGCCGCCCCCGCCCCGCTACCGCACTCTCTGTAGCCGCCCAGCCCCCGTGCCATACACGGACCCTTGAGCACACCGAGCCCTCTTCCAGGGAGCCAGCCAACAAGGAGATATTCACCAAATGAACCTGGGGTAGCAGTGGGAGCCCCAAAGTAGGCTGAGTTGGACAAGGGAAGAAATCATCAGGGTTGCCTGGCCAGCCCCCATCCTTCGGTGCTGCCCTGTCTGCAAGCGCCACGCCCCCTCCCCAGACCCCGCCCCCTGGCAATACCGCGCCGGAATCCTGGGAGCCTGCTACACGGGGAAGTGTAGCATGTGAACCTGCAGAAGCAGGGGGCACCCGCAGATCAGGCTGAGGGGGACAAGTCTGGAAACACCCAGGCTTCCGTGCACAGCCCCCATCCATCCCTGCTGCCCTGTCTTCTACCGCCCCGACCCCTTCCCTGACCCCGCCATTGGACATACTGCACCAGCATCCCGGGAACCAGCCAACACGGGGAAGTTCACCCAGTGAATCTGGGGTAGCAGAGGGCACCTCCAGAGCAGGCTGAGGGAGAAACGGCAGGAATCCGAATCTTACTTGCGCTGACCCCGCCCCTCGCTGCCGCACTCTCTGCAGCCGCCCCTCCCCAGCCCCATAGAGGGACACCTGAGTGCACCGCGCCTGCCTCCAGGGAGCCAGCCAACAACGAGATGTGCACTCAGTGCACCTCAGGCAGCAGAGGGCGCCCTCAGAGCAGGCTGAAGGGGACACGGGAGGAAACCCAAAAGCTTTCCTGGGCAGCCTTCGCCCCCAGCTGGCGCCCTCTCTGTAACAGCCCCGTCCAAAGCATTTCACCGCCCTCTGAGCGCAGCCAACCCTCCTGCCGGGAGTCAGCCAACAAGGAGATATTCAGAAAATGAACCTGGGGTAGCACTGGGCGCCCCAGAGCAGGCTGAGTTGGACATTGAAAGAAATCATCACGGTTGCCTGGGAAGCCCCCATCCTTCGGAGCTGCCCTGTCTGCATCCGCCCTGCCCCCTCCCGCGAACCCGCCCCCTGGGCGAACCGCGCTGGCATCCAGATAGCCAGCCAATACGGGGAATTGTATCCAGTGATCCTGGGGCAGCAGTGGGCGCCCCCACAGCAGGCTGAGGGGAACAGCGTAACAAATATACAGGCTTCCGTTTGCATACCCCATCATTCGCTGATGCCATGTGTGCAAGCGCCACGCCCCCTCCCTGGACCCCGCCCCCTGGCAATACCGCGCCGGAATCCCGGGAGCCGGATACACGGGGAAGTGTAGCATGTGAACCTGCAGAAGCAGGGGGCACCCGCAGATCAGGCTGAGGGGGACAAGTCTGGAAATACCCAGGCTTCTGTGGGCAGCCCCCACCCATCCCTGCTGCCCTGTCTTCTGCCGCCCCGCCCCCTTCCGCGACCCCGCCCATTGGCCATACTGCGCCGGCATCCCGGGAGCCAGCCAACACGAGGAAGTTCACCCAGTGAATCTGTGGTAGCAGAGGTCACCACTAGAGCAGGTTGAGGGAGACACGGAAGAAATCCGAATCTTACCTGCGCTGACCCCGCCCCTCGCTGCCGCACTCTCTGCAGCCACCCCTCCCCCGCCCCATAGACGGACACCTGAGTGCACCGCACCTTCCTCCAGGGAGCCAGCGAATAAGGATATGTGCAGAGAACCTCAGGCAGCAGAGGGCGCCCTCAGAGCAGGCTGAAGGGGACACGGGAGGAAACCCAAAGACTTTCCTGGGCAGCCTTCGCCCCCAGCTGGCGCCCTCTCAGTAACAGCCCTGTCCAAAGCATTTCACCGCCCCCTGAGCGCAGCCGACCCTCCTGCCGGGAGCCAGCCAACAAGGAAATGTTCACAAAACGAACCTGTGGTAGCACTGGGCGCCCTAGAGCAGGCTGAGTAGGACAAGTGAAGAAACCATCAGGGTTGCCTGGGAAGCCCCTATCCTTCTGTGCTACCCTGTCTGCATCCGCCCTGCCCCCTCCCAAGAACCCGCCCCCTGGGCAAACCGTGCCAGCATGCTGGTAGCCAGCCAATACCGGGAAGTGTACACAGTGAACCTGGGGTAGCAGTGGGAGCCCCTACAGTATGCTGAGGGGGACAGTGGAAGAAATATACAGGCTTCCGTTGGCATCCCCCATGCTTCGCTGATGCCATGTCTGCAAGCGCCACGCCCCCTCACCGGACCCCGCCCCCTGGCAATACCGCGCCGGAATCCTGGGAGCCAGATACACGGGGAAGTGTAGCACGTGAACCTGCGGTAGCATGGGGCACCCGTATAGCAGGCTGAGGGGGACACGTTTGGAAATACCCGGGTTTCCGTGGGCAGCCCCCATCCATCCCTGCTGCCATGTCTACTGCTGCCTTGCCCTCTTCCCCGACCCCGCCCATTGGCCATACTGCGCCAGCATCCCAGGAGCCAGCCAACACGGGGAACTTCACCCAGTGAATCTGGGGTAGCAGAGCGCGCCTCCAGAGCAGGCTGAGGGAGACACGGCAGGAATCCGAATCTCACCTGCGCTGACCCCGCCCCTCGCTGCCGCACTCTCTGCAGCCGCCCCTCCCCAGCCCCATAGAGGGACACCTGAGTGCACCGCGCCTGCCTCCAGGGAGCCAGCTCACAAGGAGTTGTGCACCCAGTGAAGCTCAGGCAGCCGAGGGCGCCCTCAGAGCAGGCTGAAGGGGACACGGGAGAAAACCCAAAGGCTTTCCTGGGCAGCCTTCGCCCCCAGCTGTCGCCCTCTCTGTAACAGCCCCGTCCAAAGAATTTCACCGCCCCCTCAGCGCAGCCGACCCTCCTGCCGGAATCCAGCCAACAAGAGATATTCACAAACTGAAGTTGGGATAGCACTGGGTGCCCCATTGCAGACTGAGTTGCACAAGGGAAGAAACCATCAGGGTTGCCTGGGAAGCCCCCATCCTTCGGAGCTGCCCTGTCTGCTTCCGCCCTGCCCCATCCCGCGAACCCGTCCCCTTGGGCGAACCGCGCTTGTATCCTGGAAGCCAGCCAATACGGGGAATTGTACCCAGTGTACCTGGGGTAGCACTGGGCACCCCCACAGCAGGCTTAGGAGGATAGTGAAAGAAATATACAGGCTTCAGTATGCATCCCCCATCCTTCGCTAATGCCCTGTCTGCAACTTCCACGCCCTCTCCCCGGACCCCGCCCCCTGGCAATACCGCGCCGGAATCCCGGGTTCCGGCTACACGGGGAAGTGTACCACGTGAATCTGCGGTAGCAGAGGGCACCCGCAGAGCAGGCTGAGGGGGACAAGTTTGGAAATACGCAGGCTTCCGTGGGCAGCCCCCATTCATCCCTGCTGCCCTGTCTTCTGCCGCCCCGCCCCCTTCCCCGACCCGGCCCATGGGCCATACTGCTCCAGCATCCCGGGATCCAGCCAACACGGGGAAGTTCACCCAGTGAATCTGGCGTAGCAGAGGGCGCCTCCAGAGCAGGCTGACGGAGACACAGGGGGAATCCGAATCTTACTTGCGCTGAACCTGCCCATCGCTGCCGCCCTCTCTGCAGCCGCCCCTCCCCCACCCCATAGACGGACACAAGAGCGCACCCCGCCTGCCTCCAGGGAGCCAGCCAAATAGGAGATGTGCACCCAGTGAACCTTAGGTAGCAGAGAGTGCCCTCAGAGCAGGCTGAAGGGGACACGGGAGGAAACCCAAAGGCTTTCCTGGTTAGTCTTCGCCCCCAGCTGGGGCCGTCTCTGTAACAGCCCCGTCCAAAGCATGTCACCGCCCTCTGAGCGCAGCCGACCCTCCTGCCCGGAGCCAGCTAACAAGGAGATATTCACCAAATGAACCTGGGGTAGCACTGGACGTCCCAGAGCAGGCTGAGTTGGTCAAGGGAAGAAACCATCAGGGTTGCCTAGGAAGCCCCCATGCTTCGGTGCTGCCCTGTCTGCATCCGCCCTGCCCCCTCCCGCGTACCCGCCCCCTGGGCGAATCACGCTAGCATCCTGGTTACAGGTCATTATGGGGAATTGTACCCAGTGAATCGGGGGTAGCAGAGGGCGCCCGCAAAGCAGGCTGAGGGGGACAGTGGAAGAAATATACAGGCTTCCGATTGCATCCCCCATCCTTCGCTGATGCCCTGTCTGCAACCGCCCCGCGCCCTCCCCGGACCCCGCCCCCTGGCAATAAGGCGCCGTAATCCCAGGAGCCGGCTACACGGGGAAGTGTAGCACGTGAACCTGCGGTAGCAGAGGGCACCCGGAGAGCAGGCTGAGGGGGACAAATTTGTAAATACGCAGGATTCCGTGGGCAGCCCCCATCCATCCCTGCTGCCATGTCTACTGCCGCCTTGCCCCCTTCCCCGACCCCGCCCATTGGCCATACTGCACCAGCATCCCGGGAGCCAGCCAACACGGGGAACTTCACCCAGTGAATCTGGTGTAGCAGAGGGCGCCTCCAGAGCAGGCTGAGGGAGACACGGCAGGAATCCGAATCTTACCTGCGCTGACCCCGCCCCTCGCTGCCGCACTCTCTGCAGCCTCCCCGCCCTCGCTAGCGCCACCGCCCTTCAGGGCACAGCGCCCGCCTAGAGGGAGCCAGCCAGCACTTGGATGTGCAGCCAGTGAACCTGGGGTATCAGACGCAGACCCCAGGTCAGGCCAAGGGTGACATGGGAGCAAAGATTCAGGTTTAGTGGTTAGCCCCGCCTTTCCACTGCAGCCCCTGATGGAACCTCGGCAGCCTCCCATGACTTGGCTGACAAGGAGACTTCAATCCCGCAAACCCGGGGTTGCAGAGGCCGTCCCAAGGGCAGGAGAGGGGGAGATCGGAGGAAAATTGCCAACTCGCCAGTGCAGCCCCCTTAGCTGCAGTGCCTCCGCACCCTCCACCGCTATCCTCTTTGACTGAGAGCACCACGCCCGCTCCCAAGAGCAGGCTGATTAAAGGGTTTGAGTCTGGCGAACGTGGGTGAGCGGAGGTCGCCCCCAGGCCAGTCCGTTGAGGACATGGGAGAAAAACCTCTGGCTCTCAAGGGGCACCCCAGTCCCCTCACGCTGTCCCTGACACCGTCCCCTGGCGGCACTCCGCCTCTATTGTGTCTGTCTGTCTGTCTGCCTGCTTGCCTGACAGTCTATCTATCTATCTATTATAGGAGGGGAGAGGATAGTCTTTGTCTGCGTGTTTCTGTGTGTCTATCTAATGGACGAGGAGGAGGCTAGAATGTCGGTCTATCTCTCTGCCTACCTATATCTCTGTCAATCTATCTATGCAAAGAAGGAGGCAGAGGAGGCAAGTGTGTTTCTCTATCTGCATAATTGAGGAGGAGAAGGAGGGTAGTGTGTGTGTGTGTGTATGTATGTGTGTGTGTGTGTGTGTGTGTGTCTGTCCATGACTATACTTTCTATCTAATGGAGGAGGAGGTGGAGGAAGCTAGCGTGACTTTCTGTCTGTCTGTCTGCAGATGCATCTAATGAAGTAGGAGGACGCTAGTGAGTTCGTCTGTCTGTCTATTGGAGGAGTTGAGTGTGTCTGTCTCTCAGTCTGTCTAATTGTTTCTTTATCTACTAGAGGAGGAGGCTAGTGTGCCTATCTATTTAAGCTATTGTAGTAGGAGGTGGAGGGTAGTCTGTCTGTCGCTATTATCTATCTACCTATCTACCTACCTATCAAGTGGAGGCATACGAGCAGGGTAGTGTGTCTTTTCATCTATCTGTGTGTTGGAGGAGGAAGTTAGCGTGTCTATCTACTTACCTACCTTATTGAGGAGGAACAGGAGGCTGGTGTGTGTGTGTATCTGTCTGACAATCTATCTAATGGAGGAGGAGATCAGTGTGTCGATCTACCTACCTAATTGAGGAGTAGAAAGAGGCTTCTCTGTGTGAGTGTGTGTGTGTGTGTTTGTGTGTGTGAGTCTGTCTTTCTATCTATGTATGGGTGTACCTACATAATATAGGAGGGCGAGGAGTTTAGTATAACTATTTGTTAATAAACGAATGAAGAGACTAGTGTGTCTGCCTCTCTATTTATATGTGTGTCTCTCTGTGTATTGGAGGAAGCCTCCCAGGACTCGACTGACCTGAAGGGATGTCAAATGCCACCCTGAAGCAGTAGAAGGACCCCAGAGAGCAGGCTGAGGGGGACTCGGGAGGAAATCCTCAGGTTTTCCTGGGAGGCCCAGTCCTTCGCTGCTGCCCGGTCTGCAGCTGTCCTGCCCCCTGGGCATAGCACGCCATCATCCCTGGAGCAGGCAACCACAGGGAAGGGCACCCAGTGAACCTGGGGTAGCAGATGGCGCCCGCAGAGAAGGCTGAGGGGAACAGGGGAAGAAATTCAAAGTCTTTCCTGGGCAGCCACCGCACCCCGCTGCCACCCTCCGTGTAGCCGTCCAGCCCCTGCCCCTTCCACTGCCTCGAGGGCGCACCGAGCCCACCTCTAGGGAGGAAGACAACAAGGAGATGTGCACCCAGTGAATCTGGTGTAGCAGAGGGCGTCCCCAGAGAAGGCTGAGGGGGACATGGGAGGAAATCCACAGGCTTGCCTGCGCAGACCTCCCCCCCACCGCCCTCTCTGCAACCGCCCCACCCACTCCCCCGCTCCCTGGGCATAACTCGCTAGCATCCTGGGAGACTGCCAACATCGGGAAGTGCACCCAGTGAACCTGGGGTAGCAGAGGGCGCCGCCAGACCAGGCTGAGGGTGACAGTGGAGGAAATCCAAAGCTTACCTGTGCAGCCTCCGTCCCCCGCTGCCGCACTCTCTATAGCCGCCCCGCCCCCGCGCCATAGAAGGACCCTGAGCGCACCGCGCCTTCCTCTGGGGAGCCAGCCATCAAGGAGATGTGCACCCACTGAACCTCAGGCTGCATATGGCGCCCACAGAGCAGGCTGAAGGGGAAACGGGAGGAAACCCACAGGCTTTCCTGGGCAGCCTTGGCCCCCAGCTGGCGCCCTCTCTCTAACAGCCCCGTCCCAAGCATTTCACCGCCCACTGAGCGCAACCGCACCCGCTTACAGGGAGCCAGCCAACAAGGAGATGTTCACCAAGTGAACCTGGGGTAGCAGTGGGCGCCCCAGAGCAGGCTGACGTGCACAAGGCTAGAAACCCACAGGCATGCCTGGGCTGCCCCTATCCATCGCTGCTGCCCTGTCTGCAGACGCCCCGCCCCCTCCCCCGACCCCGCCCCCTGGCCTTACCGCGCCAGTATCCTAGGAGCCAGCCAACACGGGGAATTGCACCCAGTGAAGCTGGGGTAGCAGAGGGCGCCCCCGGAACAGGCTGAGGGGGACAGTGGAAGAAATGCACAGGCTTCCGTGGGCAGCCCCCATCCTTTGCTGCTGCCCTGTCTGCAGACGCCCCGCCCCCTCCCCGACCCCGCCCCCTGTGAATACCACGCCGGCATCTCAGGAGCCGGCCAACACGGTGAAGGGCACCCCGTGAACCTGGGGTAGAAGAGGGCGCCCATGGAGCAGACTGAGGGGAACACAGGAGGAATCCAAAGCTTACCTGCGCAGCCCCCCCCTCGCTGCCTCATTCTCTGCAGACACCCCGCCTCCGCCCCACAGAAGGACCCCTGAGCGCACCGTGCCCGCCTCCAGGGAGCCAGAAAATAAGGTGATGTGCACCCACTGAACTTCAGGCAGCAGAGGGCGCTCTCAGTGCAGGTTGAAGGGGACACGGGAGGAAACCCACAGGATTCCCTGGGCAGTCCCGCCCCCCGATGCCGCACTCTCTGCAGCCTCCCCGCCTTCGCTAACGCCACCACCCTTGAGGGCACAGCGCCCGCCTAGAGGGAGCCAGCCAGCACTTGGATGTGCAGAAGGTGAACCTGGGGTATCAAACGCAGAACCCAGGTCAGGCCAAGGGGGACATGGGAGCAAAGATTCAGGTTTAGTGGGGAGCCCCGCCTTTCCACTGCAGCCCCTGACAGAAACTCTGAACCACGAAACCATCACGACACTCTTACTCTCTATGCTTATTCCTGAAAAAGTGAGCTCTCTACTGGAGTAAAGATGGTTCCCGTCAGAGATGTATGGCTCCCTGTCCCAAGGTCCAGAAGAAGAGAAAAGGAAAGATTCCTGGTTCCGACGGTTCCATTTTGTCACCTTAGAGATCTAGTTCTCCGTGTGGCTGTGGTGGAATCTGCAATATCTTGCCTCAGAGTTCCCTTTTTTTGGCTTACTAGGGGAGCCGCATTAGCTGAGGTCGCCGCGCTCTGGCTCTTGTCAGGATCCCGGTGCTGAGGCAGCCCCTTCCCCCCACCCCCACTCCTTGTTATTTTGATCGTGCAAACTGGGTGCCAGCTGCGTGAACCGTGCACCTGGCGGCCAGGATTGCCCCGCCCCCACGCGATGTGTCCCCAGTCCCTCGGCGTCCCTCACTGCTACCAGCTAGCTCCAGGAAGGGTGCGAGCTGGCTTCCACTGCCGTCCTTCCTCCTTCCTGTCCAGGCGGGCCCTCCTTTGACGCTAGTGGGCCCGAAACCTTCTCTCCTGCGCTGCATACAATGAAGAAATTCCTCAGCGTTTCCAGCCGCTAGAGGGCGCTCTTCTCCTCTCTTTGGTCCCCTTCAGCGCTTACAGTGGAAATGTAGGAGGTGGGAAGGGCTTGGGGGTTCTCCGTATCTAGGGGCTCCGGATCCAGCAGATTCAACTAACTGTGGGTTGAAAATAATCGGGAAAAAAACAAAAAGTTTCAGAAAGCGACACTTGAATTTGCCACACACCGGCAACTGCTTACATAGCATTCACGTTGCCTTCCATACCACGCGTCATCTAGAGATGACTTAAAATACACAGGAGGACACAGCGAAAGAGAATGTGACAATCAACGTATGCGTATGTTCATTTAGAACTGAAAAATTGTGCCCTACATTGGAATTCGACACAACATTGTGAAATGACTATCACTTGGAGAAAAAAAAAATGTTTGTATGTAAAAAGTAAAGTACACGGGAGGATGCTTGTAATTCCACATAAGTCCTATGTCATTGTATACAAGAGGCGTCAGCATCATGGATGTTGGAATCCGTGGGGAGTCCTGGAACCAGTGCCCCATGGTTACCAAGGGATGGCTGGAAGCCCAGGCTCCTTATCCTAGCCTGTCATGTCCCCACGTGGTCTGAATCCTGCCTGTACCACACTCCCCTGGTCACTCTCCTCCAGCCCTGCCTCCAGACTGCCCTCTTCGTCTGGAACAGCCCAAGCTCACTGCACTTCACGTCTGAACTCTAGAAATACCAGTTACTTTCTGAGCACGGCTCTGTTTCAAAAACACGGGCTGCATTGCCACTAGAGAAGGCAGGATGGAGGTTCCTTAAAAAACTAAAAATAGACTTACCTTATGATCCAGCCTTCCCATGCCTGGGGATACGTCAGGAGAAAACTCTAATTCAAAAATTCACATGCACCTCAATGCTCACAGCAGCCCTATTTGTAATAGCCAGGACATGGAACCAACACAAACGTCCATCGCCTGGTGACTTGAGAAAGAAGCAGTGGTTATTTATAAAGCGGAATACTATACAGCCATGAAATCGATAAAACGATGCCATTTGCAGCAACACGGATGGACACAGAGCTAGTCATTCTGAGTGAAGTAAGCCAGAAGAGAGAAAAATGCTATATGATACCACTTCCATGCAGAATCTAAAAAAAAAAAAAAGGCACAAATGAACTTAACGACAAAAGAGGAAGAGACCCACAGACATAGAGAAAAAAACTTATGGTTACCCGGGAGGGAAGGGGGTGGGAAGGGGTAAATCTGGGAATTGGAAAAATACCCCTCTTGGGGAGGGATGGAAATGGTAGCTATCATGAGTGTGGTGATGGTTTTCTGGGTGTAGACATCTATGGAAATTCACCAAATACTACATGAGAGAAGTGTCTAATTTACGGAACAGAAATCGTACCACAATAAAAGTGTTAAAAAAAAAAAAAGAGATGGGCTGCGTTGTGTCCTCTGTTTGCATGTGTCTTCAGGGAGGCCTCAAGGGGGCGGTGCTGGCCTTCCTGCCAACAGGATGACATGAAGCCCGAACAACCCATCGATGGGAAGAAGAAAAGAGCCACGGTCACATGTGGACCCCAAACTTAGACAGGGTGCACGGGTGATATTTGTCGACAATCCAGCGAGGTTCCGGAAAGAGCTAGAGGCCGGGGCAGCAAACCGGGAGTGGCACTAAGGAGCATCGTGGCGCAGAGGCTGGACTGGGGGCCCGCAGGCTCCTCCCAGGAGGAGCTTCAGGGTTTGGGAGGTGGCTAACGTGCCTGCTTCGTGTCACCAGCAAGTGAAGCCACCTGTGGAAAATCAGCTGGAATCCTGAGCCAGGTCAGTCCTGGGTGATGCGGTAAAGGCTCCTAGCAGAGGGAGCGCCAGACGGTCAGTGAACCAAGCAACAGGCTGCTGAGATTCCGGCCTGTGTTTATCGTGCTTTCCGTGTCTCACTGCATTTCAGTGTCACCCGGAGGAATTGGGGCGGTGTTTGGAGGCTGATGGCCTCTCGGTTCCTCATCAGCCTCCAAGCCCCCAAGCCCTCTCTGGGCAGATCTCGGGCGAGCGCCTTCCCTTGTTCAAACAAAAGCCTTCCCACCCTCGCCTGTGGTGAGCTTTTGTTTGTTTAATTGATGGGAATGAGGATACCTTACAGCCCCCTCAGGCCCTTCCTTAGGGCTTCTGCCCTTACACCCCGGCAAGGGCCCCCCACCCCCACCCCACAGCTGCCCTGGGTCCTGCACTACACAGGGTCCCTCTGGCCCTGACGCTCCCTCTGGACAAGCCCTACACGGGGTGGAGTCCGCCAGGCCAAGGGGACACGCCAATTGGCTCACTCCGGGCTCTGGAATCCCAGGACCCCGAATGCCCAGCCCCAGCAGCCCCTGACCCACTTCTGGTGTCCGCACCGGCTCTCCCCGGAGTTGAGCTTCCCAGGACTCACAGAGAGGCCAACGGGCAGCTGTAGGCATGGAGGGTATGGACAGAGCCTGGATGTGAGGTCCGAGTGTCCCCCTGTGCACATCCAAGGCCCCTTGGGGCAAGGGATGGACCCAGCATTGGGAAGAAAAGGGTCAGGCTAGTGGTCCGAGACTGGGAATCGGCTCTCCCCACACTGTCACTTTCTTGGCGGGACTCCCCTGAGTCTGGGAATTGTAAAGTTGAGCCTGGCCTTCCCCCTTCTAATAAATGTGTATTTGTAAAGGCAGGAGTTTAGAACCTACTGCACTTAAAATGTTTACATATATTAAGGATGGGAACTCCCAGGGATGCTCTGGCCCTGCACTTCCAAAGGTCCAGAGCAGTTATGTTTGCTCTGTTGAGACTGCAAGAGGAAAAGACCACCTCCAGAGAGGAGGGGCTCCTGATTCACGCCCCGAAGGGAGGAGCTTCTGAGCGGATGAAACAATGGACACTGAGACCCTCGAGTGCATGTTGGTTTCGAATGACGTCAAAGGTGTGTGTGACGTGTGTGTGTGTGTGTGTGTGCACACGCGTGCCCCTGGGGACGTGTGTGGTACGTGAGAGTGACTTCACGTGTGTGTGCGCGCCTGAGGACGTGTGTGGTTGTGTGTATGTTGTGGGTGTGTGTGGGGTGCATGAGTCCAAGTGTGTGTGAGCGTGGGGATGTATGTGGAGCAGAGTCAGTGTGTCCGCACGTGCGCTTGTGTGTACGTTCATGCGTTCGTTTTAAGAATAGTAGAAGTTGTCCTTTAGAAGGCTAAAGTAGTAAAAGTTGTATTGTGTCCCTCACTGTACAATTCAAAATGAAAATAATCTTCAACCACCAAGAGGTACCCGGCGCTCGCGATTGGCTGAGCCGGACCAGCGCCCCTGGGCGAGGCCAGCCCACACGCAGCGGACGCGGGTCCCGCCCACACGTAGCGGCCGCGGGTCCCGCCCGGCTGGTGCGCATGCGCGCAGTCCCAAGAGGACAGAGTCTGCGCACACCCCCACCCGGCCTCCGTCTCACGCCGCGGCTCACTCCCGTGTCCGCGGAGGCTTGTCGGCTCGGAGAGACAGCAAGAGCTGCGGCCGGCAGGGGGCTGTGCGGACCCCAGGCGGCTGCGGTGGCGCCGGCCTGTGGAAAATGCCACCAGGCGGCGCTTCGGTTCGTTGCTCAAGTGACGGCCGTTCCCCACCCCCCCCACCCCTGAACACCCTGCGACCGCCGAGGAAGAACCGGCCCGCGCAGTGAGTACCGCACCGAGACGCTTCGGCGGGAACGAGGCCAACGGCCGGCTGTGCCGGTTGCGCCCCTGAGGTGAGTGCGGGCGGCGGCGGCGGCGGCGGCCGCGGCGGCGGCGGCGGCGGCGGCGGCGGCGGCGGCAGGGCGCGGGACGCGGGAAGGAGGGGGTTGCGGCGGCTGCCACCCCGGGTCCCTGCGGCGGAGGGAGGCCTCGCGGGCCTCTGCGGGGCGGGGAGGGCCGGCGCCGTCAGTGTTTAGTCTCAGCTATTCTGATGTCTAGTTTTGTGCCCTTTGCTATGTCCAATCCTATATGAATTTCTGTTTTTATCTGATCGCATGGGACTAGCCCAGTGGTTCTCCAATTGGCTGGACATTCAAATTGCTTGGAAAACTTTTTAAAAACATAGGGGCCTGCAGCCTTCCCCAGACAAGTTAATTCAGAATTTCTGAAGGTGGGGCTGAGGCATTAGTATTTTCTTAAGCTCCCTGTGTGATTATAATGAGTCCAACAATCACTCCCAATTCTAATAAAACGTTCTGACATTTTATAAAACTTGCCGATTGAGAACCTCAGCATGTGTTTCAAATGAGTTCAGAGGAGAGAGTTTCCAGTGTTAGGTGTTGGTGTTTGTTCTATCAGTTGCATTCACAATGTAGGCTGACAAGGGGAAAAAAAAAAAAAAAAAAAAAAAAAAAAACAAGGAAAAAAAAAATTAACAGGGAAGGTAGACACGCCGTGCAAACGAGAGCTCAATCACAGAAGAGCTGTCTCCAGGAGACCAAAGTCATGCTCTTTAACATTCTAAGTGATAGGTTTGTGCAGTGAACCAAATCTGAGCAGTTCCAATGTTTGAAAATGTAATGACTTGAATAGAAATACTAATATACCCTTCAAGGTCATGAAACAGTTCCTTGGCCTTAGGAAACGTGTAACTTCTGTGAGCTCATGTAGGTCAATTTGATGGGCCTCTTATAACCTTAAGATTCATCTTGCTCCTTATCTTTCCTCTGCATTAAAATATGTTAATACCAGCTTTGGAATCAAATCAATTCTTTTCTTTTTAAATCTGCCTTTTTAAAAGTTCTTTATATTTCCAGAATTACCAAGGAGTTGTTAAAAATTACCGTATTTTCTACCTCTGAATGAAATTAAGCAAAGACCGAAGTACGAAAAGGTCATCGAAACAAGAGACTATAAAAGAAACCTGAGAATAGCGGTACACTGCTAATGATAGCCTAAAATTTAATTTAAAGTCAGTCCTGAAACTGTGTAATGGTTAAGGATTGAGTTTCTATCCTCATCCACATGTTTAAAGAATCTTCTGTATTGGCTATCTCTAACCAAATTAGTGGGAATGGGAGAGGGCGGGGAACAGCTCACTAAGAATCTACTCATCTATAGTCCTTTTATCTTTTCATTTAGAAGGGTAAGCTACTGAATGTCATATATATAATGCGGTACATAAAATGTGATAAATGCTGCACCTAACACACAAAGTCTACAATAGACCATAGATCTACAAAGGACTATGATCTATGGAGCAGAACTAGCAGAGTTAACATCAACCCAGTTCCTAGCAAACGTTGCTAACTTATGGCCATAGCTATCATTTCAGACCCAATACCCCCGTTATAAAAGCAAATATTCTGTAGACCCCCTTCCCTTCTAAATGAGGCACTCTATCTTCAAGTATAATTTTTAACCTAATTTAAGTCAATTTAGAATAATGGAATATATGTTATTGTACCTTCATAACTATACTATATTCCTATTCCTACACCCCGCTTAATTATAATAAGTAAGTTAGGATCAGGGAAAGCAATATGAGAAATTATCCCACACGGGAAGTTCAGGAAAAATGAAAGAGCAAAGGCAGAGATGGACTCTAAGCTAATAGCAGACCAGTGTTATCTGTAGACGATCACAGACAAAGGGGGAAAAATACTTAACTGGAGTATGTATAACATGCTAAGATAAATGACAATCTGTCAATGTTGACCAAGAGTGAGGAAGTTTGATATTCTTGTGAATGAGCTATTTCTAAACGTACTTATAAAACAATTCAGTGTGTTATGACACGAGTTAAGAGTGCCAATGAAGTGCCCTGGAAACATTTCATCCCAGAGCCAGCCACATGTCCAAAGATGCATTCGGTCTGTGGTGGGAAAGATAAGCGGGCCGGGGGCTCCAGATGAGGGGAGCCGTGTAGCAAGTTGGGGCAAGGACGCAGATGCCAAAGCTGGGCCTGTCCGACAGGGAGCTCAGGAGGGACTCAGCTGCTGCTTTGGGAGGTGGCAGGAGGTGGGGGGAGGGGATAGCCCGACCCTGGCTCCTGAAGCACCCCTCCCCTCCCTTCCTACTTGGGTCCCACACAGCGCCCCTCACTCCATCCTGCCTTGGCCTACCTGTGCCCCACATACACCCCGGTGCTTCCCTCCCCGTTGCCTGACCCCGAGCCTCCCTGCCTGCCTTCGACCATCCCCAGTACCCCCATCCTGCCGTGACCTACCTGCACCTGGGGCTCCATCCTGCTTCCCTGCTGGGGACTGGCCTTCTTGGACATGTGCGTCTCCTGGCAAGCTCTGGAGCCCTGAAGTACCTGAAATAACCGTACGTTCAGGAAAAGAATAAAGCTCAATGATAAAGAAAATCTCTATCATTTTATTCATTGAATCATGTTGTTTATGTTTACATATAAAGTATGCATATCTGTGTGCATATGCATGGCTATATTTTGGGTTTTTATGTAATAAAATTACATATTAACATTTTATTTCTTTAAAACATTGACGCATTGTGGCAAAACGTTAGCATTTAAAAATCTTTCTTTTCAGAAATCAGATCGTATACAAATGCTTGAAGTTTCTTTTTCTCCTTTCCTTTATCCCATTCCCTTCTTTCCATCCAAAGACGTAACCGTTATCCTGAAGTCAGTGTTGTTTTAATTTCCCAGCTGGGTTTGTTTTTTTTTTTTTTGCCAGTCCCGCGGCCTGGGGAGGGTGGGGCTCCGGCGAAAGGATGAGAGGCGGGTTCCCCCACCCCCGATCTCAGAGAAGCTCCCAAAAGGGCAGCGGCGTGCCCACCTGCCGCCACCTCAGGCGGCCGCGAACCATTCAAATCGCCCGCGCCAAGAGGTACCCCGCGCTCGCGATTGGCTGAGCCGGACCAGTGCCCCTGGGCGGGGCCGGCCCCCACGAAGCGGCCGCGGGTCCCGCCCCCACGCAGCGGCCGCGGGTCCCGCCCCGCTGGTGCGCATGCGCGCAGTCCCAAGAGGACAGAGTCTGCGCACACCCCCGCCCGGCCTCCGACTCGCGCCGTGGCTTCCTCCCCTGTCCGCGGAGGCTTGTCGGCTCGGCGAGACAGCAAGAGCTGCGGCCGGCAGGGGGCTGTGCGGACCCAAGGCGGCTGCGGTGGCGCCGGCCTGTGGAAAATGCCACCAGGCGGCGCTTCGGTTCGTTGCTCGTGTGACGGCCGTTCCCCGCCCCCCCACCCCTGAACCCCCTGCGACCGCCAGGGAAGAACCCGCCCGCGCAGGGAGTACCGCACCGAGACGCTTCGGCGGGAACGAGGCCGACGGTCGGCTGTGCCGCTTGCGCCCCTGAGGTGAGTGCGGGCTGCGGCGGCGGCGGCGGGGCGCGGGGCGCGGGAAGGACGTGGGTTGCGGCGGCTGCCACCCCGGGTCCCCGCGGCGGAGGGAGGCCGCGCGGGCCTCTGCGGGGCGGGGAGGGCCGGCGCCGTCAGTGTTTAGTCTCAGCTATTCTGATGTCTAGTTTTGTGCCCTTTGCTATGTCCAATCCTATATGAATTTCTGTTTTTATCTGATCGCATGGGACTAGCCCAGTGGTTCTCCAATTGGCTGGACATTCAAATTGCTTGGAAAACTTTTTAAAAACATAGGGGCCTGCAGCCTTCCCCAGACAAGTTAATTCAGAATTTCTGAAGGTGGGGCTGAGGCATTAGTATTTTCTTAAGCTCCCTGTGTGATTATTATGAGTCCAACAATCACTCCCAACTCTAATAAAACGTTCTGACATTTTATAAAACTTGCCGATTGAGAACCTCAGCATGTGTTTCAAATGAGTTCAGAGGAGAGAGTTTCCAGTGTTAGGTGTTGGTGTTTGTTCTATCAGTTGCATTCACAATGTAGGCTGACAAGGGAAAAAAAAAAACCAACAAACAAACAAAAAAAAACAAGAAAAAAAAATTCACAGGGAAGGTAGACAGGCCGTGCAAACGAGAGCTCAGTCACAGAAGAGCTGTCTCCAGGAGACCAAAGTCATGCTCTTTCACATTCTAAGTGATTGGTTTGTGCAGTGAACCAAATCTGAGCAGTTCCAATGTTTGAAAATGTAATGACTTAAGTAGAAATACTAATATACCCTTCAAGGCCATGAAACATTTCCTTGGCCCTAGGAAACGTGTAACTTCTGTGAGCTCATGTAGGTCAATTTGATGGGCCTCTTATAACCTTAAGATTCATCTTGCTCCTTATCTTTCCTCTGCATTAAAATATGTTAATACCAGCTTTGGAATCAAATCAATTCTTTTCTTTTTAAATCTGCCTTTTTAAAACTTCCTTTGTATTTGCAGAATTACCAAGGAGTTGTTAAAAATTACCATATTTTCTACCTCTGCATGAAATTAAGCAAAGACCGAAGTACGAAAAGGTCATCAAAACAAGAGACTATGAAAGAAATCTGAGAATAGCGGTACATTGCTATTGATAGCCTAAAATTTAATTTAAAGTCAGTCCTGAAAATGTGTAATGGTTAAGGATTGAGTTTCTATCCTCATCCACATGTTTAAAAAATCGTCTGTATTGGCTATCTCTAAGCAAATTAGTGGGAATGGGAGAGGGCGGGGAACAACACACTAAGAATCTACTCATCTGTAGTCCTTTTATCTTTTCATTTAGAAGGGTAAGCTACTGAATATCATATATATAATGCGGTACCTAAAATGTGATAAATGCTGCACCTAACAGACAAAGTCTACAATAGACCATAGATCTGCAAAGGATTATGATCTATGGATCAGAACTAGCAGAGTTAACATCAACCCAGTTCCTAGCAAACGTTGCTAACTTATGGCCATAGCTATCATTTCAGACCCAATACCCCCTTTATAAAAGCAAATATTCTGTAGACCCCCTTCCCTTCTAAATGAGGCACTCTATCTTCAAGTATAATTTTTAACCTAATTTAAGTCAATTTAGAATAATGGAATATATGTTATTGTACCTTCATAACTATACTATATTCCTATTCCTACACCCCACTTAATTATAATAAGTAAGTTAGGATCAGGGAAAGCAATATGAGAAATTATCCCACACGGGAAGTTCAGGAAAAATGAAAGAGCAAAGGCAGAGATGGACTCTAAGCTAATAGCAGACCAGTTTTATCTGTAGACGATCACAGACAAAGGGGGAAAAATACTCAACTGGAGTATGTATAACATGCTAAGATAAATGACAATCTGTCAATGTTGACCAAGAATGAGGAAGTTTGATATTCTTGTGAATAAGCTATTTCTAAACGTACTTATAAAAGAATTCATTGTGTCATGACAAGAGTTAAGAGTGCCAATGAAGTGCCCTGGAAACATTTCATCCCAGAGCCAGCCACATGTCCAAAGATGCATTCAGTCTGTGGTGGGAAAGAAAAGTGGGCCGGGGGCTCCAGATGAGGGGAGCCGTGTAGCAACGTGGGGCAAGGTCGCAGATGCCAAAGCTGGGCCTGTCCTACAGGGAGCTCAGGAGGGACTCAGCTGCTGCTTTGGGAGGTGGCAGGAGGTGGGGGGAGGGGATAGCCCGACCCTGGCTCCTGAAGCACCCCTCCCCTCCCTTCCTATTTGGGTCCCACACAGCGCCCCTCACTCCATCCTGCCTTGGCCTACCTGTGCCCCACATACACCCCGATGCGTCCCTCCCCGTTGCCTGACCCCGAGCCTACCTGCCTGCCTTCGACCATCCCCAGTACCCCCATCCTGCCGTGACCTACCTGCACCTGGGGCTCCATCCTGCTTCCCTGCTGGGGACTGGCCTTCTTGGACATGTGCGTCTCCTGGCAAGCGCAGGAGCCCTGAAGTACCTGAAATAACCGTACGTTCAGGAAAAGAATAAAGCTCAATGATAAAGAAAATCTCTATCATTTTATTCATTGAATAATGTTTTTTATGTTTACATATAAAATATGCATATCTGTATGCATATGCATGACTGTATTTTGGGTTTTTATGTAATATAATTACATATTAACATTTTATTCCTTTAAAACATTGAAACATTGTGGCAAAATGTTAGCATTTAAAAATCTTTCTTCTAAGAAATCAAATCATATACAAATGCTTGAAGTTTCTTTTTCAACTTTCCTTTATCCCATTCCCTTCTTTCCATCCAAAGACATAACTGTTATCCTGAAGTCAGTGTTGTTTTACTTTCCCAGGTTTTTTTTTTTTTTTTTTTTTGCCAGTCCCGCGGCCTGGGGAGGGTGGGGCTCCGGCGAAAGGATGAGGGGCGGGTTCCCCTCCTGATGTCAGAGAAGCTCCCAAAAGGGCAGCGGCCTGCCCAACTGCCCTCACCACAGGCGGCCGCGAATCATTCAAATGGCCCGCGCCAAGAGGTACCCGGCGCTCGCGATTGGCGGAGCTGGACCAGCGCCCCTGGGCGGGTCCGGCCCCTACGCAGCGGCCGCGTGTCCCGCCCCCACGCAGCGGCCGCGGTTTCCGACCCGCTGGTGCGCATGCGCGCGGTCCCCAGAGGAAAGAGTCTGCGGACACCCCCGCCCGGCCTCCGACTCGCGCCGCGGCTCCTTCCCCTGTCCGCGGAGGCTTGTCGGCTGGGCGAGACAGCAAGAGCTGCGGCCGGCAGGGCGCCGTGCGGACCCAAGGCGACTGCGGTGGCGCCGCCGTGTGGAAAATGCCACCAGGCGGCGCTTCGGTTCGTTGCTCGTGTGACGGCCGTTCCCCGCCCCCCCACCCCTGAACCCCCTGCGACCGCCGGGGAAGAACCGGCCCGCGCAGGGAGTACCGCACCGAGACGCCTCGGCGGGAACGAGGCCTACGCCCGGCTGTGCCGGTTGCGCCCCTGAGGTGAGTGGGGGCGGCGGCGGCGGCGGCGGCGAGGCGCGGGGCGCGGGAAGGACGTGGGTTGCGGCGGCTGCCACCCCGGGTCCCCGCGGCGGAGGGAGGCCGCGCGGGCCTCTGCGGGGCGGGGAGGGCCGGCGCCGTAAGTGTTTAGTCTCAGCTAGTCTGATGTCTAGTTTTGTGCCCTTTGCTATGTCCAATCCTATATGAATTTCTGTTTTTATCTGATCGAATGGGAATAGCCCAGTGGTTCTCCAATTGGCTGCACATTCAAATTGCTTGGAAAACGTTTTAAAAACATAGGGGCCTGCAGCCTTCCCCAGACAAGTTAATTCAGAATTTCTGAAGGTGGGGCTGAGGCATTAGTATTTTCTTAAGCTCCCTGTGTGATTATAATGAGTCCAACAATCACTCCCAACTCTAAAACGTTGTGACATTTTATAAAACTTGCCGAGTGAGAACCTCAGCATGTGTTTCAAATGAGTCCAGAGGAGAGAATTTCCAGTGTCAGATGTTGGTGTTTGTTCTATCATTTGCATTCACAATGTAGGCTGACAAGGGAAAAAAAAAAAAACCAACAAAAAAATTTAACAGGGAAGGTAGACAGGCCGTGCAAACGAGAGCTCAATCACAGAAGAGCTGTCTCCAGGAGACCAAAGTCATGCTCTTTCACATTCTAAGTGATTGGTTTGTGCAGTGAACCAAATCTGAGCAGTTCTAATGTTTGAAAATATAATGACTTGAATAGAAATACTAATATACCCTTCAAGGTCATGAAACAGTTCCTTGGCCTTAGGAAACGTGTAACTACTGTGAGCTCATGTAGGTCAATTTGATGGGCCTCTTATAACCTTAAGATTCATCTTGCTCCTTATCTTTCCGCTGCATTAAAATATGTTAATACCAGCTTTGGAATCAAATCAATTCTTTTCTTTTTAAATCTGCCTTTTAAAAACTTCCTTTGTATTTGCAGAATTACCAAGGGGTTGTTAAAAATTACCGTATTTTCTACCTCTGCATGAAATTAAGCAAAGACCGAAGTACGAAAAGGTCATCGAAACAAGAGACTATAAAAGAAACCTGAGAATAGCGGTACATTGCTAATGATAGCCTAAAATTTAATTTAAAGCCAGTCCTGAAAATGTGTAATGGTTAAGGATTGAGTTTCTATCCTCATCCACATGTTTAAAGAATCGTCTGTATTGGCTATCTCTAACCAAATAAGTGGGAATGGGAGAGGACGGGGAACAACTCACTAAGAATCTACTCATCTATAGTCCTTTTATCTTTTCATTTACAAGGGTAAGCTACTGAATATCATATATATGATGCGGTACATAAAATGTGATAAATGCTGCACCTAACACACAAAGTCTACAATAGACCATAGATCTACAAAGGATTATGATCTATGGATCAGAACTAGCAGAGTTAACATCAACCCAGCTCCCTAGGAAACGTTGCTAACTTATGGCCATAGCTATCATTTCAGACCCAATACCCCCGTTATAAAAGCAAATATTCTGTAGACCCCCTTCCCTTCCAAATGAGGCACTCTATTTTCAACAATAATTTTTAAGTACATTTAAATCAATTTAGAATAATGGAATATATGTTATTGTACATCCATAACTATACTATATTCCTATTCTTACACCCCGCTTAATTATAATAAGTAAGTTAGGATCAGGGAAAGCAATATGAGAAATTATCCCACACGGGAAGTTCAGGAAAAATGAAAGAGTAAAGACAGAGATGGACTCTCAGCTACTAGCAGGCCAGTTTTCTCTGTAGACGATCACAGACAAAGGGGGAAAAATACTCAACTGGAGTATGTATAACATGCTAAGATAAATGACAATCTGTCAATGTTGACCAAGAATGAGGAAGTTTGATATTCTTGTGAATAAGCTATTTCTAAACGTACTTATAAAAGAATTCATTGTGTCATGACAAGAGTTAAGAGTGCCAATGAAGTGCCCTGGAAACATTTCATCCCAGAGCCAGCCACATGTCCAAAGATGCATTCAGTCTGTGGTGGGAAAGAAAAGTGGGCCGGGGGCTCCAGATGAGGGGAGCCGTGTAGCAACGTGGGGCAAGGACGCAGATGCCAAAGCTGGGCCTGTCCGACAGGGAGCTCAGGAGGGACTCAGCTGCTGCTTTGGGAGGTGGCAGGAGGTGGGGGGGAGGGGATAGCCCGACCCTGGCTCCTGAAGCACCCCTCCCCTCCCTTCCTATTTGGGTCCCACACAGCGCCCCTCACTCCATCCTGCCTTGGCCTACCTGTGCCCCACATACACCCCGATTCTTCCCTCCCCGTTGCCGGACCCCGAGCCTACCTGCCTGCCTTCGACCATCCCCAGTACCCCCATCCTGCCGTGACCTACCTGCACCTGGGGCTCCATCCTGCTTCCCTGCTGGGGACTGGCCTTCTTGGACATGTGCGTCTCCTGGCAAGCTCAGGAGCCCTGAAGTACCTGAAATAACCGTAAGTTCAGGAAAAGAATAAAGCTCAATGATAAAGAAAATCTCTATCATTTTATTCATGGAATAGTGTTTTTTATGTTTACATATAAAATATGCATATCTGTGTCCATATGGATGACTATATTTTGCGTTTCTATGTAATAAAATTACATATCAATATTTTATTTCTTTAAAACATTGAAGCATTGTGGCAAAATGTTAGCATTTAAAAATCTTTCTTCTAAGAAATCAAATCATATGCAAATGCTTGAAGTTTCTTTTTCACCTTTCCTTTATCCCATTCCCTTCTTTCCATCCAAAGACATAACAATTATCCTGAAGTCAGTGTTGTTTTACTTTCCCAGCTTTTTTTTTTTTTTTTTTTTTTTTTTTTTTTTTTTTTTTTTGCCAGTCCCGCAGCCTGGGGAGGGTGGGTCTCCGGCGAAAGGATGAGGGGCGGGTTCCCCTCCCGATCTCAGAGAAGCTCCCAAAAGGGCAGCGGGCTGCCCATCTGCCCTCACCTCAGGCGGCCGCGAACCATTCAAATAGCCTGCACCAAGAGGTACCCGGCGCTCGCGATTGGCTGAGCCGGACCAGCGCCCCTGGGCGGGGCCGGTCCCCTCGCAGCGGCCGCGTGTCCCGCCCCCACGGAGCGGCCGCGGGTCCCGCCCCGCTGGTGCGCATGCGCGCAGTCCCCAGAGGAAAGAGTCTGCGCACACCCCCGCCCGGCCTCCGACTCACGCCGTGGCTCCCTCCCATGTCCGCGGAGGCTTGTGGGCTCGGCGAGACAGCAAGAGCTGCGGCCGGCAGGGGGCTGTGCGGACCCAAGGCGGCTGCGGTAGCGCCGGCGTGTGGAAAATGCCAGCAGGCGGCGCTTCGGTTCGTTGCTCGTGTGACGGCCGTTCCCCGCCCCCCCACCCCTGAACCCCCTGCGACCGCCAGGGAAGAACCCGCCCGCGCAGGGAGTACCGCACCGAGACGCTTCGGCGGGAACGAGGCCGACGGTCGGCTGTGCCGGTTGCGCCCCTGAGGTGAGTGCGGGCGGCGGCGGCGGCGGCGGGGCGCGGGGCGCGGGAAGGACGGGGGTTGCGGCGGCTGCCACCCCGGGTCCCCGCGGCGGAGGGAGTCCGCGCGGGCCTCTGCGGGGCGGGGAGGGCCGGCGCCGTCAGTGTTTAGTCTCAGCTATTCTGATGTCTAGTTTTGTGCCCTTTGCTATGTCCAATCCTATATGAATTTCTGTTTTTATCTGATCGCATGGGACTAGCCCAGTGGTTCTCCAATTGGCTGGACATTCAAATTGCTTGGAAAACTTTTTAAAAACATAGGGGCCTGCAGCCTTCCCCAGACAAGTTAATTCAGAATTTCTGAAGGTGGGGCTGAGGCATTAGTATTTTCTTAAGCTCCCTGTGTGATTATTATGAGTCCAACAATCACTCCCAACTCTAATAAAACGTTCTGACATTTTATAAAACTTGCCGATTGAGAACCTCAGCATGTGTTTCAAATGAGTTCAGAGGAGAGAGTTTCCAGTGTTAGGTGTTGGTGTTTGTTCTATCAGTTGCATTCACAATGTAGGCTGACAAGGGAAAAAAAAAAACAAACCAACAAACAAAAAAAAAAAAGCAAGAAAAAAAAATTCACAGGGAAGGTAGACAGGCCGTGCAAACGAGAGCTCAGTCACAGAAGAGCTGTCTCCAGGAGACCAAAGTCATGCTCTTTCACATTCTAAGTGATTGGTTTGTGCAGTGAACCAAATCTGAGCAGTTCCAATGTTTGAAAATGTAATGACTTAAGTAGAAATACTAATATACCCTTCAAGGCCATGAAACATTTCCTTGGCCCTAGGAAACGTGTAACTTCTGTGAGCTCATGTAGGTCAATTTGATGGGCCTCTTATAACCTTAAGATTCATCTTGCTCCTTATCTTTCCTCTGCATTAAAATACGTTAATACCAGCTTTGGAATCAAATCAATTCTTTTCTTTTTAAATCTACCTTTTTAAAACTTCCTTTTTATTTGCAGAATTACCAAGAAGTTGTTAAAAATTACCATGTTTTCTAGCTCTGAATGAAATTAAGCAAAGACCGAAGTACGAAAAGGTCATCAAACAAGAGACTGTGAAAGAAACCTGAGAATACCGGTACATTGCTATTGATAGCCTAAAATTTAATTTAAAGTCAGTCCTGAAAATGTGTAATGGTTAAGGATTGAGTTTCTATCCTCATCCACATGTTTAAAGAATCATCTGTATTGGCTATCTCTAAGCAAATTAGTGGGAATGGGAGAGGGCGGGGAACAACTCACTAAGAATCTACTCATCTATAGTCCTTTTATGTTTTCATTTAGAAGGGTAAGCTACTGAATATCATATATATAATGCCGTACATAAAATGTGATAAATGCTGCACCTAACACACAAAGTGTGCAATAGAACATAGATGTACAAAGGACTGTGATCTATGAATCAGAACTAGCTGAGTTAACATCAACCCAGTTCCTAGCAAACGTTGCTAACTTATGGCCATAGCTATCATTTAAGACCCAATACCCCCTTTATAAAAGCAAATATTCTGTAGACCCTCTTCCCTTCCAAATGAGGCACTCTATCTTCAACTATAATTTTTAAGTACATTTAAATCAATTTAGAATACTGGAATATATGTTATTGTACATTCATAACTATACCATATACCTATTCCTACACCCCGCTTAATTATAATAAGTAAGTTAGAATCAGGGAAAGCAATATGAGAAATTATCCCACACGGGAAGTTCAGGAAAAATGAAAGAGCAAGGCAGAGATGGACTCTCAGCTACTAGCAGGCCAGTTTTCTCTGTAGACGATCACAGACAAAGGGGGAAAAATACTCAACTGGAGTATGTATAACATGCTAAGATAAATTACAATCTGTCAATGTTGACCAAGAGTGAGGAAGTTTGATATTCCTGTGAATGAGCTATTTATAAACGTACTTATAATCCAATTCAGTGTGTTATGACACGAGTTAAGAGTGCCAATGAAGTGCCCTGGAAACATTTCATCCCAGAGCCAGCCACATGTCCAAAGATGCATTCAGTCTGTGGTGGGAAAGAAAAGTGGGCCGGGGGCTCCAGATGAGGGGAGCCGTGTAGCAACTTGGGGCAAGGACGCAGATGCCAAAGCTGGGCCTGTCCGACAGGGAGCTCAGGAGGGACTCAGCTGCTGCTTTGGGAGGTGGCAGGAGGTGGGGGGAGGGGATAGCCAGACCCTGGCTCCTGACGCACCCCTCCCCTCCCTTCCTACTTGGGTCCCACACAGCGCCCCTCACTGCATCCTGCCTTGGCCTACCTGTGCCCCACATACACCCCGATGCTTCCCTCCCCGTTGCCTGACCCCGAGCCTCCCTGCCTGCTTTCGACCATCCCCAGTACCCCCATCGTGCCGTGACCTACCTGCACCTGAGGCTCCATCCTGCTTCCCTGCTGGGGACTGGCCTTCTTGGACATGTGCGTCTCCTGGCAAGCTCTGGAGCCCTGAAATACCTGAAATAACCGTAAGTTCAGGAAAAGAATAAAACTCAATGATAAAGAAAATCTCTATCATTTTATTCATTGAATCATGTTGTTTATGTTTACATATAAAATATGCATATCTGTGTGCATATGCATGGCTATATTTTGGGGTTTTATGT
>NW_027413911.1:0-23403 GCF_048773025.1 Camelus bactrianus | reverse complement strand
AATCAAGTTGTAGAACTACTCTGGGGTTTAAAAACAAAAACAAAAACACCGTAGAAAAAGCACAACCGCAGCCCATCAGGGGTTCCTCTCCTCAACAGTCCAAGAACTCGGTCAACTCCACCTCCTAGAAGCCAGAAAACCAGGGATGAAACACGCGCAGGAGACCCAAACGGACGTTTTCAGTTTAAAAGAAAAAAAAAATAATTTTTTTCCTCCCCCAAATGGGGGAGGGGGCGAGGGGGAGGATGGAGCGTAGAACTCAGCGGCAGAGTGCCTGCCCAGCACGCGCAAGGTCCAGGGTTCGATCTTCAGGACTTCCGTTCAAGTCAATAAGGAAGTCGGTAAGTCAGGCAATCACTAAGTCAGGCAACAAACCAGCAAAAGAAACGAATTACCTCCCCTCCCCGAATAAACAAACAACCACCGAAAGCAACAACAGCAGCAAGAACCAAAAAAAAAAAAAAAAAAAAAAAAAAAAAAAAGGCCTAAATAAATAAATAAATGTAAGTAAGTAAATAAATAAATAAATAAGTAAACAAACAAACACAATTTTAAAAAGGGGAAAACGCACGCATTTCCGTTTCTAAGAGATATCCGGACAGGCCCAGAACCTGGAATCTCGACAGCAAGTTCCAAAAACAAGCAGAAAGTGCCTGCTCCTGACGGAACACGTGATAGAGACCACCGTTCGAGATGGGGCCGGGTGGGCGGGCTGGCGGGCGGACACAGAGCTCTCGACTCATACCTGACAGAATCCGCTCTCCGACAGAAGACAGAAGGCAACACGGAACAGGGGTTGGTGGTGGGGGCGAGGGGGAGAGGGCGAAACGGAGGTGGAGGAAAGCCATTAGGGAAAACAGGACAGAAGTCCCTCAAAACATTCCACAGAAAACTCCTGGAAGACCCGGCAGTTCCACTACGGGCCCGCGGATGGACGAATGGACAGTGCCACGTGGTCTGGAGAGACCTACACCTAGAGGGGATGATGTTAACTAAGTGACTTAAGTCCGAGAGGGATGTTGTCACTTCGAGGCAGAATCCCCAAGACAATACGCAGGAACACATGCAAGGAAGCTGAAACAGGCTCATGGATACCAAGAAGGAACAATGAGTGCAATGGGTGAGGGAGAGGAAAAAGTACAAGCTTCCAGTTAACTCCAATTAATAAATACACAAATTACGGGAGGTCATGGACAGCAGGGCGAGTAGAGTCAATCCATACTATTGTCATGACGCTGTCCGGTGACGGATCCGTAACCAGACTCACCACGGTGATCATCGTGGAACATGGAAGAATCCCGAATCGCTATGTTGGACACGTGAAAACGGACATCCCATTGTCAGGTCAATTATGAGAGAGAGTAGGAGAGAGAGAGACAGAGAGAGAGAGAGAGAGAGAGAGAAAATTCTCACTGTCTTACCGGGAAAAAAAAAAAAAAAAAAAAGAGTTCAGTGAGATAAAGAGTGGATGTAGGTGAGGGCAATAGGTGGAGGAGATGAAAACCACGACGGCGACACATGTGCGGCATCCCACACGGTGGCAGTGCAGTGTGATCCTATGCATGCTCAGCTGTCTCCTAGCCACCTCCAAGTTGACATCCAGGGTCATCCTTTTAGGTTTCGTGGCTGCACTTTCGTCTGTCTCGGGCAATACTCTCCCTTGATTTTCCATGGGGGAAGGGAGGTGGGGTGGCCGGGCGGGCCACACCACGACACACCGCGTCGCGCGTGACCTGGAAAACAGATACACACCCGCCCACCACCCACGGGCTCCGAAATCGGTCACTGGTCACGACGCACACTTCGTCGGTCCCTTACGGAGCGATGGCGGACCAAACAGGCAGCGGCCAACTTTGTCGTGCACACAATGACGGTTCGTCCCTTGTGGAAACAAACTGATGACGAGACAGCGTGGTCAGGGGGCGGGTGTCCTTTCAGGAAGACAGAGTCATTGAAAGTCCCGCACACGGGAACTGTGCCAAGGGAGATCTCCATCACCCTACCCAACCCTGATCCAAATTCTCGTTCGGGCAGCTAAGGGTCAAGGTCAAAGTTTCTTTCTTCCCGGGGCAGGGGTCCTTTTGGGCCTCGATGGTTGTTCAACTGGAGAGATCGCCCTTGGGCTGCATATACACTTCGGGGTGGTCCATAGGGTTCCATGACAGTCCCGCCACCAGGCAGGTGGTTCCACCTGATGAAACCGGTCTGGTCTTTCGTTCCAGGAAGACAAAGGTCCGTGGCTGAAGCCAACGAGAAACCCAGGGTGTGAGTCCGGAGCGCCACCAGTCAGGAAGATGTCTAGGCGTCGGGCTCGAAGAGGCTCGGGTGGCCTGAAAAACGCATGCGGGTTCAGGTCCACTTTCTGAGTGGCCTCCACAGCAACGGGCAGGAGGAGGGTCTCGAGAGGGGACACGGCAGTGACCTCTCTCCAGCAGATGTCCAGCTGCTCAGCCCGGCTCGGCGGGGCTTCAGGGAAAGGGCGGCTTTGGTTCTCGAGGATGCCAAGTCCAAAGCGGGAGAACCATGGGCAACGGGAGTCGGAAGAGCGTTGGCCAACCATCGGAGAAAACTCGAAGCACGCGTGACGTGGCCCAGCGTATCAGTGGAAGGCGGGGCGGGACGGGGAGGGGAGGGGGAGGGTGGCGGGAAGCACGCAAAGATGATGACACAGAACCGCATTCTCATCTCTATCACGCTGTACGAGAGTTTCCACTGAGACATGCTCCCCTTCCCCTGGTCTCTCCAAGGACGCGCATTTCTACCAAAAAATCACCCCCATTCAGACTTGTCGGCTGGCCAGATCAGCATACTTCCACGAAATTCGGCCTGAAGAGGGACAGACGTCCACGAAGCATAGCCATCGCCCCTAGAGGCTCTCGGACACCCGCTCTGCTGGAACGTTTCCTAAGGACGGCAGACGAAGACGGTCTCCACATGCTTTCCAGGAGACGTTCCTCAGAACGAGACCGTGACTGTTCCGAAGCCCAAATCGGTCACAGCAAATGTTCACGAGGAAGTCACGGTGAACCATCTGGGACACCAGTCTTTCCCAACCGGTCCACGTAGGGACACGATTTGGTCCTAGCCAGAAACAGACACTTTCTCCTCACAGCATCCTTTTATTTTAATTTAATTTAATTTATTTTATTTTATTTTATTTTATTTTATTTTATTTTATTCTGTTTCATTTTGTTTTGTTTTATTGTATTGTATTGTATTGTATTGTATTGTATGTTTACATATGTACGTATGTAAGTAAGTATGTATGTATTCCGGTCTGTCTGTCTGTCTGTAGGTCCATCCATCCTCCGAAGGTATACCAGTCATGTCGGCCAACACACTGACAGATCTCGAGTCTTTTCTGTCAGAAAGATATTAAAGCACGTCCCCTTCGACTCATGGAGCCAGGAACGAACGCTTCCGTATCTCATCTTCTTTGGAAACGATCTAAACATTCCAGGGACGTCGCCAGATGCTTCAGTTGCAAGGGACCAAAAACTACGTGGAGGAGGCACCAATTTTTCAGAGATGGACCGCCTCCCACACACACACACACACACTACCCCCTCGGACTGCTTGGGGTGTGAACACTTCCTGAGACTTGAGACCGAGCCAACCATCGCTCCCAGACTCTTTTTTTTTTTTTTTTTTTTTTTTCCTGGCTGACACGTTTCATGACAGAGATAACCCACAGGAACTTAATGGATTCGGGGTAAACCTAGGGAGGCGAAAAGTTTCACCTCGAATGCTGCTCGTCACAATCAAGACATGGCTCTTTTCACGAGACCGATCCCTTGACATTTGCTTTTCTGGATGAAAGGATCTGTCCTAGATCATGTCAACCTGAAGGAAAACATTTGGGTTCCTTCCTGTTCGCATTCCCTGCCTGCATGTTCCCTTGAAAACCAGTTCCATAGAGCTCTTTCATGAATGAACTCTGGCAAGTGTATGTGGAGGAAGAAACATGCCAGGCCTACAAGCCGGGGACATACACAAGTGCCTACATGCATACATGCATACATGGGACCGAGCCCTTTCCAGATCCTTGGACGGCAGTACCATAGAAATGAGGATGGCTTCCACAAGACTCTCAGGCAAGCCAAGCTCTTTTGCGAAAGCGATAGCTTGTGCACAAAGGAGAAGGTGGCATGAGGGGAGAGGGAGGGGGAGTGCCAGCTCCCTGAGCAGCAGGGGCCATGCTTTTCTACCTAAAGGAAGGGCTTTGTCTCAGGATCACTGATCACTTCCACAAATCATCCGATATCTTGGATCGGCCGCAGGCGGCTCCAGGGTGAAGAGCCATCGCCCCAGGCTCTGTGGGGAATAGAGAAGACTTCCGTGAGGGGAAAGAAACGCATGAGAATTTTCTGCAAGAAAGCTCAGGAACAGATAATGTAAACACGGAGAGTTGAGCTTCCTGTCTCGTGACAACTAGGTCTACTGGGTCATGTCACAGAGAGCAAGCGAATCCTTTATTCCCCTGAGCCTTTTTCTTTTTCTTTCTCTATCTTTCTTTGTTCTTTGTTCCCTTTAGAGTGTGTGTGTGTGTGTGTGTGTGTGTGTGTGTGTGTGTGTGTGTGTGTGTGTGTGTGTCTGTGTCTGTGTCTGTGTGTGTGTGTCTGTGTGTGTGTCTGTGTGTGTCTCTGAAACTCAGGTACTGCCCTGTCTCATACAGACGAGACCAGCAGATCGACATGACCAGAGATTTTGTAGCTTTCATTTAAAAACTATAGGTCACTCACGAGTCGGGTAGGACGGGTGCTGCGTCCAGCGCAGCTCGGGACCGTGTCTGAGGACGGGCGACGCAAGAATTAAGAAACAAAGAGACCAAGTAAAGAGCGAAAATGGGACCAGGGGACTCAAGGTCTCGTGGATCTAGAGTGCCAAAAGCCTGGTCGACATCCTGTTTATTGGGAGTATACGGCTCAGGGAAAAAAAAAAGAAATGCGATCAAAGAGGTGGGGCTTTAGATATTTCATGCCAGAAGCACGAAGTTCTGCTTGCTGGCTAACTGATTCATTTCAGGCCTATCCCTTCCAGGAACAATCACCCTCCTCGGGGGATGCAAAATTTCTAAGTGTATCCTGTGATTGCCTCTGGGACATCTCGAGATAGCAAATATTTCCCCGGGGTTAAACCACATGCTTTCCTGCCAGAACCAAGTTCTGTTAATGGATGATCTGGCTTCCCATGACCGTCCATTGTTTTACCCTAAGGAAATATCTGCCATCTGTTGCGCCCTCACGGTCAATCTCAGGATTGCCCCTCACACAATTTCTTGAGCATCATACATGTTATAGGTCATCGACTGTGTAAAACATGAAAACAAAGCAGGCGTGTGCATTTTTAAGCAAGTAAGTGTGAATGTAAGATTTTACGCTCATGGAAATGCTGGTGCAGCTTGGTTTCTAGTTGCTGGTTCTCCAGCAGCTTGTTTCCCAGCAGACGCGTAGGACACTAGAGAACCCACTCACTCAGAAAGAACCGATGGGACGGGTAAGGTTTTTCGGCTCAGAGGGTGAAAGCTTTTAAACTCTGTGTGGAAAAAAGACGTTTCAGGTGTATATTTCTCCTTAAGAAGGCTGCGAATTAGAGTTTCGACGAGGGAGACCACGCAGCAGTGTGTACGTTTAAAAAGGCCTCCGCGTGCCCCTCCCCACCCTTTTTTGTTTGTTTGTTTCTTCCATTCGGTTTCAGGTTCTACCTGATTCAGCCCCCTGGCCTCAGTCTCTGGCCACTGTGGGCTATGCAGACAGACGTTTCTGACGTTGTCGAGATGGACAAGATAAGGAGGGTTCCCCCCAGAGAACTGGGCCGCTGCTTCTATGAGATCAAAAAGCTGACCTACTCATCCAGTTCTATGTTTAGAAATTTGCTCCTTTCTGGGAAAGCGTAGAGCTCTGCGGTAGAGTGCGTGCTCAGCATGCACAAGGCCTTGGGCTCAGTCCCCAGTACCACCACTGAAAACGTATAATAAATCTAAATAATTAATTGAAACGTAGATAAAGACACCTAATGACCCGTCCCCCCTCCAAAAAGATAAAAACTTCTTGTTAAAAAATTTTTTTTTATTTTATTTTTTTATTTTTTTAGTTAAAAAGGCAGGAGGAGGACGAGGACGAGGACGAGGACGAGGAGGACGAGGATGAGGAGGAGAAATTAGCTTCTTTCCAACAAGGAGATTTCCAGGTCAAATGGAGAGCCAAATATTTCTATGTTCTAAAACTTCAGCTTTCCACGTATCCTGGCGTCAAAACGTCGGCACGGGTAAAGATTGTTCATCATTCTGTGACTATGCACTTCCTGCATTTTGGAGTGTTCATCTGTCCTTTCTCTTAGGAATAGATGATCATCAGAAATAGCAGTTCTGTTGATTAAACCCCCTTTTAACATATCGTTGTTTCCTGGTCACTAAAGTTACCTAATAATCACTTCACAGTCTATGGAAGTCAAATCATTGTGCTGTACACCCGAAACTGATAGAGGGCTGTATGTCAAACCTATGTCAATAAAACTGAAAAAAGAAAAGAAGAAGAAGAAAAGAAAAGTCTGCTTGCTCGGGGCATCCGGTAAAGGCCCTCTTTCTGAGCGCACAAGTCAACCTCGGGCCGATTCACCCTGTCCCTGAAGAAGGGCAAAAATCCTCCACTCTATCTCCCGTTAGGTCCCGGACACTAGCCAGAGTTCCTCCTCCCTCAACCCCCACCCCGTTCCTGCGTCACACTGTGTGGGCTCAGGCACACAACCTATCGCTTTCCTTTAGCGTGTGGAATGAATATCGCCCGAAGGGAATTTCCTTTGTTGTCGTTTAAATAAACTGACGTGTTAATAAGCGCTCTGGAGGGACACATTCCCTTTGACCTGATCAGCCATAGTGACATCCCATGACCCAGGAATGTACAATATCATGGATTGGAAAGGATCTTAGAATTCAGAAATCATGGTGACGTGGGTCTGATGACCTAGCTGGCTCCATACAAACCAAGAGATGAAGGTGCCCAACGTTTTCACTCGATGCTGCCTAAGTTCTTGACAGTCACTTTAAAAAAGGAAAAGGAAAATTTGCATGGCACGCTTAGTTTTGAGAATGCTATCTGACTGCATGGTGGAACGCAAGGAAAAGCCGTGACGCTCGCCCACGGTATCGAGAGAAACGCAGAACCGTGTTTCTGGTAGCTTTCTTCAACGCTGCGCAAAGGCGGGAGCGACCGCTACCTCACGCAGAGGAGGAGAGGACGGGTTTCTCGGCCCCGTCACGCAATGCCAGGCAGAAGAAGCCTTCTCCGATGAGACAGAAGCGTGTCAAAGCGCATCCCTGCGTCGAAGGCTTCGGTTTCCCGGGGAAGGGGGTCGAGCCGAGGGACCCAGGCCCCCACGTCAGTCAGTCTTTCACTGGATTCACTGGCCTCGCTGTTACTCCTCAGCGATGGCCCCTCAGATTGCTCTCGTGTGTCTTTACCTTCTGGCTTTAGGAAGGACTTTAAACTTCGGCTGAGGGGCGGGACACCCAGAAGGGTTCTTTCAGTTCACCCCATCTTAGGTATTGCCATATCCAACACGTTGGTTTTCATCCCATCGTGGACCTACCTACCGGAGAGTTTCGCGGCTTAAAAGTCCCCTGTGCTCCACCTATTCATCAACAACCCCCCGCCACAACACACACACACCCGCACACACACACACCCACACAGACAACCTTCACCACCACCACCCCCGACCCCACTCATCTTTTCACCCTCTCTGGGGCTTTTGCCCTTTTGAGAATGAATGTCATCCAGAGCCGGTACCCTACAGGATGCCACCTTTTCAGATTGGCTTCTTTCAGGGAGTCAGGGGCACGCAGAAACGGCCCCGCCTGTCTCCCACAGGTCTCTCGGCTCCACGGGTCCCTGGTTTCCTTTTTAGAGCCAAATCACATGCTGTGGCACGGACCTAGCCCGGGCTACGTGTCCCTTCACCTCTTGAAGGACGCGTCTGTCCCGGTCGCCTCCACGGTTCCGGCAGTGATGAAGCAAGCCCCTCCACACCCCCACCCCCACCCCGCCCACCGTCCAGGTCCGTCCGCGTTCAGGTTTCCGCGTGGACGGAGCCCCGAGGGCTAGGCCTCAGGGTGAGAGTGGTATGGCGGGTGGCAGGTGGCGCACTGAAGGGTCCCAAATCCGGAGGATGCCGGCAAGGAAGGTCGCCAGGTCAAAACCTTCCTTCCCTCCCTCCGTCTCCTTAGGGTGGATGGCTGGGCCCGTGAATTCAGAGAGGACACGAGACACATGCTGTGAGCCGAGATTTCCAAGCCAGGAGACCTGGTGGAGGGTAAAGAAACGAGTTGATTGGGGGGGGGCGGGGGCGATGGGGGGGGGGCTCTTAGGACTGCAGCCCAGGAGACACAGATGCAAGAAAGAAGCACTGGAAGTGTGTGTCATCAGACTACCCCACGGGGCAAGTGGAGAAGGGGAAACGAAAGAAAACACACCACAAGAGCAAGGCGGGAACTTTGAAACGACCAGGCTGCGGCTAGCAGCTGCTGGCAGATTTGTTTTTGAAACCGGTTGGTGGTGCCCTTGAGCTTGATACAGTTCTGACCACTCATGCCCCCCCTCCCCCCATTGATGCCGGTGTCGGGACCCAGGGGAGGCCACCCCAAACATGTATGTGCCTCCGTGGCACACGGATGGGTTAGAAATGAGAGTGACCGAAGAAGCCGAGGGGCCAGCAGACGCAAGAGGGACCCTCAGACTCTTCTTTCTGTCTCCCTGAAAGCGGGAAATCGATCACTTCCGTGGAGGGTGCCCTCCCTGCATCTGGACTTAGGAAAACACCCTGATCACCCACTGAGAGCCTTCAGGCCCCGGAAGCCTAGAGAAACCAACCAACCTCGTGACTTCTTTCAGGGGCTTCCCCCCCTCCCCAAAACCCAAACTCCGTCTCGATTCTTCACGGACGGGTCACCCAAAACCAAAGGCTCTCAGCCCGGCCCATTTCGCACAAAGGGCTGATTTCTTGTCCTAAAACGGAGAAAAGCTGCCTGCTTCGGGGACACATGAGTGCTTGAATGAAAGACAGTAGGTTCCCTGTCGCTCCTGCTCAACCATCCGTCTGGGGTCCATTTTTGGATCAGTCAAGCCCAGAGAACTCAAGATGTGTAGAGGGAGGGGACAACGTCCCCCTCCCTGAAACAGGACTATGTCTGCAACAAAGTTCCTCCCACTGGCCGTCCAGCTCCATTTTGGATGACTGAATCCTGGTTCACCTCATTTGGGTGTTTTGTTTTTGTTTCTGTTTTTGTTTTTGATTAATAGACTTTATTTCCTAGAGCAGTTTCAGGCTCACAGCAGAATTGAGCAGAAAATACAGAGAGTTCTCACATAGCCCTCCCCACCCACACATATATCCTCCACTCCCCTCAACATCTCTCATCGGTGTGGCCTATTTGGTAAAACTGATGATCCGACATGGACACGTTATTATCCATCAAAGTCCATAGTTTACAGGACGGTTCACTCTTGAGGTTGTACGTTCTATGGGTTTTGACAAATGTACAATGACATGTAGCCACCACTATGGTATCCTACAGAATAATTTCATCGCCTTAAAAATCCCTCACGCTGCATCTGTTCATTCCTCCTTCCCTCCCTCTCCCCAAACCCCTGGATACCATGATCTTTTGATTGTTTCTAGAGCTTTGCCTTTTCCAGGATGTCATTTGGTTGGAATTGTACAGTTGGTAACAATTTTCAGACCGGTTTCTTTGATTTAGTAAGATGTCTTTTAAGTTTCTTCCATGTCTTTCACGGCTTGATAGCTAATTTCCTTGTCTTTCGTTCTTTTTTATTTATTTATTTTTTTAAAATGTTTTTACTGCACATATATTTTTAATTTACATATATGTACTGTTCATTGTTTCCAGGAAGGTTTAGAGCTTTAGCTTTTTAAACTTACATACTTATCAAAGGAATAAAGCCAACCACAAAAGAAGAATGAATTCAAAAAGATACACACACCCTGCTATTAACAGCAACATCATTTATGATTGCCAAGATACGGAAGCATCCTAAGTGCACATCAATATTTGAATAGATAAAGAAGAGGGGACACACACACACACACACACACACACACACACACACACATACACACACGTAATGGAATACAATTCACCCATGAGAAAGAAGGATATTTTGCCATTTGTGGCCCTTCCTTTCCTTTTTTTTTTTCCCCCTCCACTTTAAAAACCAGAATTTTATAACTGGGATAAACACTTCCATTGAGTCAAAAACAGTAAAATGCCAAAAAATAAACTTAATCGAGGAGGTTATCTATACTCCAGAATCTGAAATGACACAAAGAAATGGAAAGATGCCTTGTGCTCTTGCATTGGAAGAATCAATACTATCAACATGGCCACACTATCCAAAGCAATCCGCAGGTTCCATGCAACCCCTGTCAAAATACTCACGACATTCCTCACAGAACTAGAACAAACAATTTCAAAATTTTTAAGGAACAACGGAAGACCCTAAACAGGCAAAGCAATCTTTCGAAGGTCTCCTCTCCCTCCCTCCCTCCCTCTCTCTCTCTCTCTCTTTCTCTCTCTCTCTCTCTCTCTCTCTCTCTCTCTCTCTCTCTCTCTCCCCCCCCTCTCTCCCCCTCTCTCTCTCTCCCTCTCTCCCCCCCTCCCTTTCTCTGTCATCTTTTTGGTCTCTTTCCTTAGGATTTGATGACTTGAGACCATCCTTTATCATTCCTTGTAAAGCCGGCTTGATGGTGCTGAAATCTTGTAGCTTTTGTTTATCTGTGAAGCTTTTGATTTCTCCCTCAAATCTGAACGAGAGCCTTGCTGAATAGAGTATTCTTACCTGTCAGTTTTCCCCTTTCATCACTTTAAGTATGTTGTGCCACCCACTTCTGGCCTGTAGAGTTTCTGCTGAAAAATCAGCTGATAACCTTACGGGAGTTCCCTTGTATGTTATTTGTTGCTTTTCTCTCGTTCATTTTAATATTTTCTCCTTATCCTTAATTTTGGTCAATTTGATGACGATGTGCCTCGGTGTGTTCCCGTATGGTACTCTCTGCACTTCCACCTCATTTGGTTATTTAAAGGATCTTCAGTCTGTTCAATTCATAGGAGAGAACTTCCACGTGTATTTCTTCTCAGTTTTATGAAACAAAGAAGGACCCAGGAAACTGGCAAAACATAAATGCTTTTCTATTGGGTTGAGCAAAGACAGGCCCTGGCCGGGGACGGGGGGGGGGGTGCTGGAGGGTCGGGGGGGCGGTGTAGAGAAGGATATAGATCATTGTTAGAGTGCCTGCTTAGCATGCATGATGCCCTGGGTTCAATCCCCAGAACCACCATTAAAATAAATAAATAACCTAATCAAACCCATCCCCCTCCTCCCCCCCCCCCAAAAAAAAGAAGGAGAAAAGAGTGAGAGACAGAGACAGAGACAGACCATCGGGAAAAGTAGCTGCACTAATACTTCCAAGAAACAGGACAACATAAAGATAATGGAAGAAATGCTGGATAGTGAACAGCCACGGGTGGTTGGCACAGACCCATAGCTTCTGGACTCGCTAAAAAAAAAAAAAAAAAAAAAAAAAAAAAGAATATGAGAATCATATGGATCAGGAGATTGGGTCTGAATTTTGTGCCGTTTGACTTGTGCCAGTTACAAAGGTCATGCATAAGGAAGATGACTGGCTACTTTATTGTCTGAAATGAGACACTTGAAAGTGAAAGGAGGTGCTATACAATCGTGCCTGGACTGGGATTTTTCTAAGGGAGCCCAAATCCTTTACAATATATATCATGTTTTCAAAAATGAATATCATTCCTGGACAAGATTTAAGCAATTTTTTTCTGTGTTATCAGTAAACATTTTTAAAAAATCAGTAAGAAAGGAAGAGGGAGAGAGAAAGAGAGAGAACAGGAGTAACTATACGCGCGCGCGCGTGCGTGCATGCATGTGTGTGTGTGTGTGTGTGTGTGTGTGTGTGTGCGCGCGTGTGCGCGCACGTGTGTTGAGGTGGGGGCCTAAAAGAGGGTGAGGATTCTTTTCATCGAGGTCTGTTTGTACAGAATTCTCTCCTTCTCCGCTTTACACTGTGAAGGAAAAGCCCAGCTGGGCTAACAAGCTAAGTCGCAAATCTAAGTGTAACAAGTGTCGGATTACTGATCTGAGTTCTGCTGGGCTAACTCGTAAATCTAAATTAATAAGTGCCGGTTTGCTGATTCCCTGTTCATATTTTGCTAGCCAGCTGGATTTTCAAAGAGACATATCTGGCCTTGAAATGTTGGTTTGCTGCCTCACTGCCTCTACTTTCGTGATAATGATGTTGCTAAAGCTATTGCGTGCCTATTGGCCGAATACCCCAAGCTGGTACTTAACCCTATAAAACCTCATGTGCACGTCTTGGAGGTGCTCAAGGCTTAGGAGCAGAAGCCCCTCTGAGCCCGCCGGCGTAATAAATCTGAGTACTCCAACCCTCCGAGTGGTGCTTGTTTCTTGGCTGGCCTGTCATTTCCATAACAGCACCGTTGACAATAAGAACGTCACTCTCGTTCCGGCATAAAGAAGACATCTGGGGAGGGTGGGGTGGGGGGGTGGGGTGTAGATCTATGTTATGTCCTGATTCCAGGAAGGAAAGGGGCAAGAGTCGGCGTGCCCTTCTTTCTGGGGTATCTGTCTGTTCGCTTTTGGTGTTCGGCTGGTTTGGTTATTTCAGCTTTCTGTTTGGTTCCTTTCACAGATCCAGTGGCTCAAAACAGCATTCTGATTTTCTTTTCTCCTGGGGTTTGGTTTTTGATAGGTAGAGGGACAGGGCCCACGCAGGGGTGGGGGTGGGGGGTCACTGTGCCGGAGAAAGGGAGGCGGCTGTGGTGAAATCATCGAGCAGAGGGGATTTCTACGAGAGGGACTCTCCGAAGTGAATGGGGTCCAAGGAGATCAGCAGGGTTTCTGTGTGCTCGTTTGGTTTTGTTCGTGCGTGTGTTTGTTTTTTCTGGACGAGGCCAAAGAACTCTTCAGGTGGAGGTGTGTGTCCAAAGGGTCTGACAGGATGGGAGGATGCGGGGCGAGTCAGTCCATGTGCCCAGAAAGAGAGAGAATCTGTCATAGCTGAGACTCAGGCCTTTTTCAGACCTAGGCCCAGAGAGCAGTTCGGCTCCGAGCATTCACGGAGAAGTTCGCCGCCACCTCAGTCCTGTCCCCCACCCCCGCCCTCCCCCACGCCTCAGCCCCCAGTGAAGGAGGAATCATGAAGTGGCCGCACTTAGGCTAAGCCAATTTTTGGCTTTATGCTTACTGCTTGCTTTTAGAACGATCAGCAAACTCGACTGACCAGACACCGCTCCCAGCTCCAGGCCCACTGTTAAAAACAGCTAAAGTTGTCGATTCTAACTGTTTGATTTGACCTTCCTCTGATCGTTCAACTTGACAATCATGTTTGGCGTCTGAGTCTTTCCCCAGGAAGGGAGTCACGGGAGGATAAGCTCAGGAGAACGACCAGCCCCCTCCCACCCCCCACCCCCCACCCCGAGTTCCTCCGTGGCGCTGGTGCCACCGGGTGAGTCTGACCAGATAAAGAAGGTCACGGGCTGATGACCTACTAGACCACCAGGAGGTCCCATGTTACCAGACACTCATCCAGATTTAGGAGGAAGTTTCATCAGAGACCCTTGTTGATCATGAGCACCTTTTGTGCTCCCGCCTGTTGTGATTCCCTTTCATGCTCCAACCTGTTCGTCCACAGAAGCATGAAACCCCAACCCCAAGACGGGTTCACAGTTTGGAGGGCACTAGCCTGCTGTGAGTCCCCTTTGCCCAGCAAAGCAATCAAGCTGCCTCTTTTCTTCTAAACTCTAAGACCCTGTCTCTGGGTTATTTGGCTCGTCAGGGACGGGGTGGGGGAGGGCGATCTTTCGGCAACACCCGCAGAAGTTTCCCTGAGTGGCAGGAACCAGCGTGGCCCTCAGGCCTCAGCCCCGCAGGCAGGCAGGCAGGCAGGCAGGCAGAGTTGGAGCGACCGTTGGTCCCGCCCCCGCCCGCGCACCACCCCCCCCCGCCCCCGCCGCTGCTTCCGCCGCCGCCCCCGCCGCCGCTTCTGCCGCCGCCGCCGCCGCCGCCGTCGCCGCCGCCGCCGCCGCCGCCGCCGCCGCCGCCGCCGCCGCCGCCGCCGCCGCCGCCGCCGCCTCCCAGGCCTTCTCCACCGATCGGTCCCAAATCGACTGACTGTCTCCTGGAAGCGGGGGCGGGGACGTCAGGAGGATCCATTCGGCAGGGCCTCGTTCAATCGCTTCATTCAAATGCAGAAAGCTCTGTGCTCAGGTCAGAGCCTTTGACTTGGCCTCCGGCTCCTCTCTGTTGAACGGCTTTTGTTCTTTGGTTTCAATTTCCCCACCCTTAGGCCACCCCGTCCCAACTGCACGGAGGGAGGCGGGAGGGAGGGGGAGAATCTCGCCTGGTCTCAGGCCAAAGGAGTCCCCTCCTTTTCCTAATCTGGGTAAACCCCACTACACCGTTTGAGAATCATGGAAGGGCATGGAAGCAGACCTCTGACTTGATAGATTCCTCTGGGATGGGAGACTTTAAAAAAACAAAATTCTTTTTCCCCTGCTTCCAGGGAGGCAGAAAGGAGGGCCAGAGTGTTCCTCTTGCCTCGGGCAGTTCTTTGTTTGTTTCTTTCTTTCTTTTGTTAAATCATTTTTTTTTCCTTTTTTTCTTCCAGTTTTATTGAGACAGAGTTGACATACAGCAGTGTATACTTTTGGGGGGGGGGCGGGGAGAGGAATTCGATTTTATGTATTTATTTTTGACCGGAGGTACTGGGGATTAAACCCAGGACCTTGTGCTTGCTTGCTAAGCACACACTCTACCACTGACCTATACCCTCCCCCTTGGCCAGTTGTGAAGTCCCTTTCATTCAGCATAGTCCATCGGGCACATTTTGGGGCAGCCTACTCTGGACCCCAACATTTCCCTATTCTGTAACTTCCCTGGAAGTTTTACACATTAAAAGCTGGGCTGTTGACTGTGCGTGTGCGTCCATGCGTGCGTGGGTGCGTGCGTGCGTCTGAGCGTGCATGCGTGCGTGTGGTGTGGGGGCAGGAGGGAGGGAATAGTTTCCTAGAGGGCCTGCGTTTCATGGACCCAGTTTCTTAGTTCTGAGAACAGGTCTGTTCAAGGAAACAGTTGTAGTATCTCGTCTCAGGAGGCGGTGGTGTCGATGGGCTTCTGAAGCTAGGCCTAGGGAGCAAGCAGTCAGGTATCGCCTAAGAGGCACTTGTGTGGAAAACCAAAGTACAGCACAAAGGTTAATCATTGGAGCAGATGAGAAACCAGATTCAGGGCCGGGAGTAGGGGGTCAGTCTGGTAGGAGATTTCCACACATCGGGGTCATCGAAACGGCTCGAGCAGTATGAAATGCCTCTGATGATGTCCTGGGGTGTTCGGCTCAACTCTCTGAGCGGCTCCTCCAAAAACAGGCCCTAGGATGGTTTCCACAGGAGCTGTTGTGGCCATTTCTCTGACGTTTACCTCCCGTTGCCCAGCTTCAGTCTGCAGGGCTTCAGGAGACGGAGCATTTTAGTACTCAATGATGCCAAGACAAAAGGGTGAGAGAAAATGGGAAACGTTCGTGGAGATGGTCCTAGGCAGATAGTGGAGGCAACTAGAAGACTTTCAGTCTCCGGGCCGGCTTTCAGGTTGAGACAAAAACCCTAAGGCAAGCGCTTGCTGCCACAGCACATCGACTAACACGGGAACCATCCAGAGAAGATCAGCACGGCCCCTGAACGTGGACGACACACACACATACGTGAAGCGTTCCGTAGCTTTAGTGATGTCAGTCACCCAGAGAAAGACAGATATCCTATGCCATCACTTCTAGATGGGATCTGAAAGTAAGTCAAGACACCCATCCATACATAAATAACTCCATTTTAAAAAGACTCCAAGGAACCTATTTACAAACCAGAAACAGACTGGACTCGCAGACATGGAAAAGAAACCGATGGTTAACACAGGGGACAGGGTAGGGTGGAGGAACGGGGGAGGGCAGAGGGATAAATCAGGAGTTTGGGATTAGCAGATATAAACCACCCTATACAAACTAGGTACACAAGTAGGTCCTACTGTCTAGCACAGGGAACTATGTTCAATAGCTTGTAATAACCTATCCTGAAAAAGTATACGTGTGTGTGTGTGTGTGTGTGTGTGTGTGTGTGTGTGTGTGTGTGTGTGAATAAGTGAATCACTATGCCGTACGTCATAAATGAACACAACATTGTAAGTCAACTATACTTCCATTGACAGAGAGTTCCTACAATAAACAGGCAGGCAGGCAGGCAGGCAGGCAGGCAGGCAGGCAGGCAGACAGACACAGACACAGACACAGACACAGACACAGACACACACACACACACACACACACACACACACACACACACACACACACACACACGCCCCACAGACACAGGGGAACCCTAAGGAAAACGAGTAGCACTAGTATCTCTTATCCATGCATGTCTATCCCAGTTTAATGGAAACCTAAGTTTTTGCCTCCAAGTCAATGATGCTAATAACTCTGCTGCCAAGAATAGAAAAATCCTCACGGAGGATTTCTGAATCCCAGAAGGGTCAGGGAGGGAGAAAAAGAGAAAGGGTTCCATTCTGCTGACAGAGGTATGATAGTTACCATGTGGGTGTCCGCCTCTAAAAGGAAAGGAAGGGGAAAAAACAAAAGTTTATTTTCCCTTGTATCTGAAAAGAAAAAAATTTAAAACTCAATCCTCTTGGAGACAAGAAGTCGTACACACCTCATGTCACTGATTCTCCTCCTCCACCTCCTCCTCCTCCTTCCTCTACTTCTTCTTCTAGTCTATACCTCCCATGGATTCTGACGACCTTGCCTGATGATGGCGGGTGATGGGGGCAGAGATCGATCCTTCTGAGAAGTAAGTTGGCAAGCGCTTTAGTGAAGCCTCGTAGGATTTACCCAGTGAAGCGAGTGCCTTCGTCCCTGGAGGCTGCGGAAAGTATGTCCCCAAGTCACATACGCATGTGTTTGTCTTTTGTTGTCGTTGTTGTTGTTGTTGGTGGTGGTGGTGGTGGTGGTGGTGGTGTGTGTGTGTTTGTTTGTTTGTTTATTTGTTTGTTTGTTTGTTTGTTTGTAGCAGTGTCCTGGCCATGCTGAGGGCATCAGGCTTGCAGCGGGGGAAGGAAGGCTTCAACCCCTTTGGAAGTCATACCTACCATCCCAAGAACGTCTGGATGACCCCTACTATGTGGCAGTTGAATGGGGGCCAGTTACTGGGGTTCAGCGGGTCCAGAGAGAGGAGGTCTGAGGCCTCTGGGGACAAAAAGTTTGTACGTATGTATGTATGTATGTATGGCCAGTTGACTGTTTTTGCGGTCCTATAGGAATCTTCCTGCCCCTGTCTATTGAACAATGGGAGTCATCTTCCAAGTGCCCTGACACCAGACACCACGGTGGGTGAAGGAATGCGGGTGGGGTGGGGTGGGGGTGGGTGGGGGAGGTCATCCAGGGAGCTGGGAGAAACCGAGCACGTCCGTGGGTCGGTGGGTCGGCCTGTCGGATGGTCGCCATGCTGGGTTTCCCCTAACCCAGGCCATTTGCCGAATGGACAGAACAGACTGGGGCCACGTGTGCCACCCACCCTCTTTCCGGAGGCTGTGGTCCACTGTGTTTGCATGAAAGTCAGTGAAGGAGGCATCTCCTCGGGACTCGGTTCCGTCCCTTTCACGAGAGCCTCCACTTTGGATGACAGCCAGCCAGCCAGCCAGCCCTCGATGCCAGGGCAGTAGACGACTGCCAGGAATATCCCATCCTTTCTGGAACCCTGAGTGTACCCACCTGTACAGACACAAGGCTGAAGAATACATGACGTTCCTTCCTAGTTGACAGCACTCCCCATGTCACTGAAACAGTGTCCAGTACGCTGACGTCATCTCCTCCCTCTCCCACACCCCCGCACGCGCACAAACACGCGCGCGCGCGCGCGCACACACACACACACACACACACTCTGTCTGTCTGTCTGTCTGTCTGTCTTTCTGTCTGTCTGTCTGTCTTCTAAGGATGGAGAAGAGTTTGCTGAGCTATTTCGGGTGCCCTCTCATCCTAGTTCCTATCTCCAAGTTGGTTCAAAGTCCAAAAGGCGGTCAAGCACTTAATCAGATAGGTCCCTCGTAAAGAATGTCTCCCACATCACGACGACAGGCTTCTTAGGCCAGCCGAGAAGCTCCTTCAGTTCTGCGCCCATCTTGGCTCTAAGTTGATATCAGTCTGTTACGGAAATGACAGGCCAGCCAAGAAACAAGCACCACTCTGAGGGTTGGAGTACTCAGATTTATTACGCCGGCGGGCTCAGAGGGGCTTCTGCTCCGAAGCTCTGAGCACCTCCAAGACGTGCACATGAGGTTTCATAGGGTTAATTACAAATATGGGTCTATTCGCCAATAAGACTCAAACAACAAAAAGCAAAGGATCAGTACACTGGAGCTTATCAATTTGGAACAGATCACGTTACTGACACTTGTTGAGCTTGGATTTACGAGTTAGCTTGTTAGCCCAGTAAACTGACACTAAACTTCAGATTTACGAGCTAGCCCAGCAGAACTTAGATCAGTAAACGGACACTTATCACACTTAGATTTGTGACTTTAGCTTGTTAGCCCAGCTGGGCTTTTCCTTTACAAGTCCTCCAGGATCCAAGAAAGCCACGTTGGAAAACAAGTGGTGATTCTGATGGGACAGGAGATCAGTCATTTGGGGGCGAAGGGTGGGGTAGGGAGACATACCAGCCTGTCTGTCTGTTTTCACCCAGTGTGGGAGCCGTCCCAAAGAGATAACTCGAGAAGAGAGAAACAGGGAGTTGACAAAGAACACGTGCAGTGGCGTGCCCTCCCCCCCCACCCCAGGAGAAGGCCAAGCCAGAAGTCCCTCCGGATGGCGGGCTCCGGACTCCAGCTTCCAGGGGAAGCGATTTTTTTTTTCCTCCCCATTTCAGGCCCGGAAGAAGAGGGAGAGGCAGAGTGTCCTTCTCGGGCATCCGCTGTTTCTGAAGCACGCTTGTTGCCAAAAGATCGGCCCCCGTCCCCGACGAGCCCAAGAATCCAGAGACAAGGTCTTGGAGCTTAGAAGCAAAGAGGCCATTTTATCACTCTGCCGGGCAAAGGGGATTCACAGCAGGCTAGCGTCTTCAAAACTGTGTACCCACCTTGGGGATGGAGTGGGTGGGGTGGTTCTAGAGCCATAGCTCAAACAATCGGGCATCGATCACCATCCACAGAATCGTTTTCTCATCAGAAGACTCAGAATGGTGTCACGATGCCTCCAGGTGACCCATTCTATAGAGGCTGGTGGTTAGATCTCGTTATCTCATAAGCACTCAAGGTGTGGCCTTCTTGGTCACTCAGGCTATTTTGTCAGGTCATTAGTCCCGTGACCGACCTTCTCCTCGGAGAAAGACTCAGAGACCCAGCATGATGATGACTTTCAATGAGTGAAATACAGTAGAAACAGTAAGATCGATAGCTTCCAGTTTCAACAACAGGCCTGGAACCGTGAGCAGCAACCAGTCAGTCAGGACAGTTGACCGTTTTCAGGGCGAGCATAAGAAACCGAATGACACCCCCCCCAGCAAATGAATGAGTGAATGAATGAATGAATGACCTAATGATCCTCCCCTCCCCCCCCCCGCCAAAAAAAGAAGAAGCAATCCGTTAGCCTAATTCCGGCCATTTTATTCATCCTCCTTCACCCTGAAGCCCCAGTCACCCACGTGCCACAGTGGTCTGTTTTCTGGTTTCCTCCACCACCCCACCCCCCACCAACCACCACCCCGCCAACATCCCCCCATGCCCAACCACAGCCCCAAGTGTGGGACTGGACGGGGGTGCAGGGGGCTGAGGGGGCGGCAATGGCGGCTTGAGGTGAGGGTGGGGAGTGTTCCGCCCAGATCGTATAGGAAGCTCAAACACAGCTGCAGTACGAGACAAGATGGTAGATTTCTGTGAGTCCTCCCTCCTCTTAAAATCCGTCCTAAGGAGGAGACAGACAGAAAGAGAAACATCACCCTCACTCCCAACGCCTCCTGCGCCCTCGATGCGCCCCAAAACAACAAGAAAAACAAAAACAAACACGACCACAAATAAGTCGCTATCCCTGGGGAAGAAGGATTCGATGGCATGGGGATATCATTCTAAAATTCATTCCCTCTTCATCACATTTCATGGAAACCGATTGCAATCTATGAGGCCCTGTGAAGGTAGGGGTTGGGGGGGTAGGGAGGAGGGAGGGAAGTGAAGGGGGAGAGAGAGAGAGAGAGAGAGAGAGAGAGAGAGAGAGAGAGAGAGAGAGAGCGAGCAGAGGAGAGGAGGGATAAAAGGGGAGAGGACAGGAAAGGAGAGGAGGGAAAAGAGGGGAGGGGAGGGGAAATGAGAAGAGGCGAGGGGAGAGGAGAAGAGGGAGAGGAGAGGAGTGGAGGGGAGAAGAGAGGAGTGGAGGGGTGAGGGGGAAGTGGGGAGAACAGGGAAGAGGAGAGGAGGGGAGAGGAGAGGAAAGAGAGACAAGGGAGACAGACAGACACGCATGCGCGCGCGCGCGCGCGCACACACACAGAATAGCGAAATGGAGAGAGAGGCAGAGAGAGAGAGAGAGAGAGAGAGAGAGAGAGAGAGAGAGAGAGAGAGAGAGAGAGAGGCAGAGAGAGAGAGAGAGAGAGAGAGAGACAGACAGACAGACAGACAGACAGACAGACAGACATGGATCTAGGTCAGGGATACTACACATGGGTATTCTTCTGAGTGATTTTATGTGTTTTCTCAATCGCCACCTCTATGGAGATAAAAATCGCTCCCATAAGATGAAGGGAGTCCTTCTGCCACCGCCCGCGGCCCCGCCCACCAGCACCGCTTGTGTTTGTCAGGGATTCCAAGCCAAAGCACGTGGAGGAGCGGGAGAGCTTCCTGGCAGCCCAAGGAGGAGGAAAGTCCGGCAGCATGAGAGAGGTGGTTGGCACGGGGAAGCTGGAGGCCGGCTGAAGAGAAGATGGGTGAGGGGGCAGGGAGGAGGGTTTCCCAAGTTGGAGAGCCAAGACGAGGGAGGGGAGCTGTCGGTGGCTGCGTTCTGACCCCGACCCCAACCCTGACTGGAGCGGATCCCTGAAAGGAGGCGGTTCGGGCTCTCTGGCCGAGAACGCCCCTCTCTTCCTCTTTGTGCAGAAACACCTTCCGCGGACAGAGAAAGTCCATCCCGAGACCCTCGTCGGAAGAGTCCTTTCCAGACCCATCACGATCCTCCTGGGCCAAGGGGTCCAGGGGATGGGGCGGGGCCTCCATTCGATCCGTCTTCCGTCCGTCCGTCCATCCACAAGATCTTGAACATCCATGTAGGATTCTGGATGGTAGCAGTTTTCCAGGATCCTCGAAATCCTTGTAAGTCCTCTCCTGGCAGATTCGACCCCTAGGTCGTACCGCGCAGCACAGGGCACTAGATTCAGTCCCTCGGGACGAGGGTTCCTGAAAAAGACCAGGAAAAAGAAGAACAGAATCACTATGGTGTGCACCAGCCAGAAACCAGCACCACCTTGTCACTCTAACAGACTTGCAAAAGGCGGGGTAGGGAGAGAAAGTCATAGGATGGCTACCGTCCCTCCCACCCCCACCCCACACGCCAAGCCCCAGACCATCATCATCCCTGCTCCCCCTCCCCTCCCCTTTCCTCTCCCTTCCCCCTCCCCCTCCCCCTCCCCTCCATCGACGCCCGCCTCCCGCTTGTACCCCACTCCTCTGAACCCAGCACCACCCACCCCAGCCTGGACGGGCTCGGCTCAGATCGGCTCAGCTCGGCTCGGCTCGGCCCGGCCCAGCCCGGCCCGGCCCGGCCGTCCGGTCGACTTCTTCGCAGGGTCTAAAATAGCGCCCGGCCGACAGGAAGGTGGCACATGGCACATGGCAGGGGAGCGAGCGGGACGGTTCGGGATCTCTGGGTGGCAGGGACACGCGGCCGGACAACCAGGAGCACGACGGCCTGGCGTGCGTTTCTCCGCTCGTGGGGGCCTCGACCAGAGACCGTGGTACGGGGAACGGGGACACACACACACCACACACACACACACACACACACACACACAACACACACACACCACACCCACCACACACACCACACAGGCACAGACACACACACAGACACACACACACACACACACACACACACACACACACACACACACACACACACACACACACACCCCTTCACCCCCACCCCCAAACCTCTGACAGCTTTCGTTTGTTTTCGGCCGACCGTCCCTCGATGAGGTACGAGTGCCTTGGCTGGGGCTGGGGGGGGGGGGTGGAGTTCCTCCCTCCACAACGACCCCACACAGGCTCTGTTCTGGTCACCCGAGTCCTCTTCCAAGTCAGACCACAGGCCTCCATCACCCGGCGCGAGCACTCGGGGAAAACAGTCACCATCCTCATCGCTCCGCTCCACCTCTACACGTGAAGAACTGTTCCCAGCCCACGCCACTCCACCCCACCCCACGCCCCGATGCCACCCACCGCAGTGGAGAGAAACGAGACGAATCCACAGACGTGCATCAATCCGATGAAGAAAACGACGGCCCTATTCCAAGGAAGCATGGATATCTAGGTAGGAGATTCATCGAGTACTATGGAGGCGGTGGGAAAGGGGGGGGTTGCGGTGGGGAGGGTCTAGAGATCAGGCAGTACAGCCCATGCTTAGCATGCAAAAAATAAAGGTCCAGGGTTCAATCCCCAGCACCTACTCGTCAAAAATAACCCGAGAAGAAGCAAGACGGCGGAGTAGAAGGACGCTCGTAGCTCACCCTCTCCCACAAATACACCAAAACTCACATCGACGGACCCACTCGGCCAATCAGACCACCTGCGGAACTCCGACAGAACACCGCCCTCTTCGAAAGACAAAGACGCCCAAAATCTGGTAGGAGAAAAGGAGAAAGAAAGAGTCAAAAGCAAAACAGTGCGGGAGGGACCGGCAGAGGAGGAATAGGGCTCGTTCGCCAAACCTCCCCCTCTCCAACGGAGAGGCCGACGGGACGGTGGGGAGCCTCCGAGTCTCAGATCTGCCCCGGAGCGCCCCTTGACCGACCGACCCAAGTGAAATGGGCACAGAGGGTCACCCGCGACACCCCAGCCCGAGTCGCAGGCCGGCAGCCGGGGGCCGGGACAGGCCGCACGAGCCGGGCGGAGGACCGTGGCGGCGGCACCACGCGCCGTGGCCGGGAGGGGATACAGAGCAGAACAACCCGCCCCCCCAACTTTCTTTCCATTACGGGGAAAGAAAGGCAAAGCAACACGGCCGGTGTGCCCTGGGGGGAGGGGCGCCGTAGCCTCCATCTCC
>NW_027413910.1:52500-54800 GCF_048773025.1 Camelus bactrianus | reverse complement strand
GAAGACGATCAGATACCGTCGTAGTTCCGACCATAAACGATGCCGACTGGCGATGCGGCGGCGTTATTCCCATGACCCGCCGGGCAGCTTCCGGGAAACCAAAGTCTTTGGGTTCCGGGGGGAGTATGGTTGCAAAGCTGAAACTTAAAGGAATTGACGGAAGGGCACCACCAGGAGTGGAGCCTGCGGCTTAATTTGACTCAACACGGGAAACCTCACCCGGCCCGGACACGGACAGGATTGACAGATTGATAGCTCTTTCTCGATTCCGTGGGTGGTGGTGCATGGCCGTTCTTAGTTGGTGGAGCGATTTGTCTGGTTAATTCCGATAACGAACGAGACTCTGGCATGCTAACTAGTTACGCGACCCCCGAGCGGTCGGCGTCCCCCAACTTCTTAGAGGGACAAGTGGCGTTCAGCCACCCGAGATTGAGCAATAACAGGTCTGTGATGCCCTTAGATGTCCGGGGCTGCACGCGCGCTACACTGACTGGCTCAGCGTGTGCCTACCCTACGCCGGCAGGCGCGGGTAACCCGTTGAACCCCATTCGTGATGGGGATCGGGGATTGCAATTATTCCCCATGAACGAGGAATTCCCAGTAAGTGCGGGTCATAAGCTTGCGTTGATTAAGTCCCTGCCCTTTGTACACACCGCCCGTCGCTACTACCGATTGGATGGTTTAGTGAGGCCCTCGGATCGGCCCCGCCGGGGTCGGCCCACGGCCCTGGCGGAGCGCTGAGAAGACGGTCGAACTTGACTATCTAGAGGAAGTAAAAGTCGTAACAAGGTTTCCGTAGGTGAACCTGCGGAAGGATCATTAACGCGCGCGCAGCAGCAGCAGCAGAGCGGCGCGAAGCGAGGGCGCCTCGCCGACGCCTCCGCCCGCCCGCTTGCTCGCGAGCTTTCCCCCCCCGTGCGGCGCGGGACCGTCGGACGGGAGGGGGAGGGATTGAGGGAGGAGAGGGCGTCCGGAGGTGTGCCGCGGCCGGGCCGGGCCCGGGCCCGGGCCGGGCCGGCGGTCGTCCCGGAGGGGAGGGAGAGGGAAACAGGCGGGTTGGCGTGAAAGGGACGGGGTTGTGGGGCGGCTCTCGTTCGCCTCCCTTCCCCCGCCCGCGTCCCGCCGTCCCCCCTCCTCCTCCTGGGCACCGCGCGCCCCCACCCGTGGTCTCGGCCGGACGGCCGTCTGTCCGCGGCGCCTCCGGCGTCCGTGTCTCTCTCCCTCTCTCTCTCTCTTCCCGCCCGATCTCCCCGCCACTTCCCGAGAGGCGGGTCCGAGGGCTCTGTGGGCCGTGTCCGCCCCCCTCCCCTCCCCTCCCCACGCCGCGCCCTCGTCTTTCCGGCGCCGGCCGCTCCTCCCGGCCGTGGCCGCCTCCCGCTGCTCGCCCTGGACCCGGTTCCCCCGGGCCGGTCGTCGGGCCCTCTTGCTCCTCCGATCCCGCCGCCCCGCCTTGCCACGTGCCTCTCCTCTCGCCTTTTCCCCCCACCCGAGCGAGCGAGCTTCGGGCCTCTTCTCCCCGTCCGGCCGGCTCTCTCCTCTCGCCTCCCGGTTCCCGCCCCACGCGCCCGAGGCGCCCTGCCCGCTTGTGGCCCGCGTCCCGTCGTGGGCTCCCCTCGTCCCCCGTGGCGAGAAGGGGGACCCCGGGAACGCGTGTGCGGGTTGGGGGTCCTGCCGGGCCTTGGGGGTTTGGGGATGTGGAGGTGGGAAGGAGGGTGGTCTGTCGTCGGGACGCGGGGGGAGGGCCCTCTCCGCCCGGCCTCGTGGGGAGTGGGCTTAGGATGCCGTCGGCACGCGTTGGCGTGTGGGACCCGGTGGCGTGGGCGGTGGCCGGCCGGTGCCCGGTGTGGCCCCGTGTCGAGGGCCCGCGGCGGCGAGGACCCCCGGCCGTGGCCGGGGTGTGGTGGTCGGCGTCGGGGCGCGGTGGCCGGCGGTTGGGGCTGGTGGGGGGGGTCCGTGCCGTCCCCGCCTCGCCCGCCTCGCCCTCTCCAGGTACCTAGCGCGTCCCGGCGCGGAGGTTTAAAGACCCTCGGGGGAGTCGCCCGTCCGCCTTGGGGTCGGGGCGGTCGGGCCCGTGGGGACGTGGGAGGTCCGTCCCTCGTCCCACGGACTCCGCCTCCACCGGGCCGGGGCGCCGCGCCACGTCGCTGACCGCCGCCGCCGCCGCCGCCGTGTCCGTCGGGTGGGGCCTCACCCGGCGGGCCCGTCGGACGGCCGGTGGCCGCGTGGTGGCGCGTCCCCGCGGGAGGCGGGAACCCCCGGGCGCCTGTGGGGTGTCCGAGCCGGCACGCGCGGTGTCGGTG
>NW_027413910.1:15000-45000 GCF_048773025.1 Camelus bactrianus | reverse complement strand
TTCCTCCTTCTTTCTTTCTTTCTTTCTTTCTTTTTCTTTCTTTCCTTTCTTTCTTTCTTTCTTTCTTTCTTTCTTTCTTTCTTTCTTTCTTTCTTTCTTTCTTCTCTCTTTTTATTTTAACCTCTACTCTATTGATTTCCTGATCTTTAGGATTTCCTTCCTTCTGCTAACTTTTGGGTGTTTCTGCTCTTCTTTTTTTTAGTTCTTTCAGCTGGTGGGTTCGATTGTTTCTTTGAGATCATTCTTCATTTTTGAGGAAGGCCTGTATCGCTATAAAGTTCCCCCTTAGTGCAGCCTTGGCTGCGTCCCATAAGTTTTGGGTGGTTGGGTTTTCATTTTCATTTGTATCAAGGTTCTCTTTGCTGTTGTTGTTGTTGCTGTTGCTGTTGTTGTTGTTGCTGTTGCTGTTGCTGTTGCTGTTGTTGTTGCTGGGTTTTTTGTTTATTTCAACTTTGATTTCATCATTCACCCATTGGCTTTTCGATAGCATGTTGTTTCATCTCCATGCTTCCCCCCCCCCCCCCCCGCCTTTAGTTAGCCTTTAGTTGGCTTCTGTGACTCACTTGTACGTTTTGGAGTTCGGTTGACCCTGTTTGGAAGTCTATTCACCTATGGCTATAACTGTTTGTATGAAACAGATAGTAATAGAATCTCAAACCCATCTAAAAGAGAAAGAAAGGAAGGAGAAGGGGGGGAAAAAAAAGTCTCTATTATTTTCTTGCTTCCCTCTGCCACTCTTAATGGTTTAGATGTCTTCTTTTTACAATTTTGTGTTTATTCCGTTTGGAATGAATGGTAGTGATCACCTTTCCGGTGATGAGTGGTCTCATTTTTGTACCATCCTCCTTCTTCTCTATTTAGAGTAGACCTGTTGATGTTTCTTTTAGCATGGGTTCAGTGTTGCTAAACTCTTTTCGTTTTTGCTTGTCTGTGAAGTTCTTTACCTCCCCTTCTATTCTAAAGGATAGCTTTGCTGGATAGAGTATCCTAGGCTGCTTCTTTTTGTCTGTTTTGTTTTGTTTTGTTTTGTTTTGTTTTTCATTCAAGAATTTCAATAGATCTTGCCACTCCCTTCTGGCCTGTAGTGTTTGTGTAGAGAAATCCGCTGAGAGCCTTATGGGGGTTCCCTTGAAACTCACTCTGTTTTTCTCTTGCCTAAAGGCGTTTAGGATCATTGCTTTATCCTTGACTCTGGCCATCTTGATTAGCCTATGTCTTGGTGTGGGCCTGTTTGAGTTCTTTCTGTTGGGTACCCTCTGAGCCTCCTGGACTTGGATATCTGATTCCTTCTTTAGATTTGGGAAATTTTCAGTCATGCTTTCTTCGAATATCTTTTCGGTCCCCTTGGTTCTTTCTTCCCCTTCTGGAACCCCTATTGTGCGTAGATGGGCACGCTTTCGAGGGTCCCTTAGGTCCCTAAGATGGTTTTCGTTGTTCTTTATTGGTTTTTCTCTCAGCTGTTCTGATTGGGTTCTTTCTGTTGTCCTGCCTTCTAGGCCACTTATTCGTTCCTCTGCGTGATCTAGCCTGCTTTGGACAGCCTTTAGACCAGTTCTCATTTCAGCCAATGAGTGGACCAGTTCTCCTTGACTCTTCTTTATAGCTTCGATTTCGTTTTTGACGTATAGTATATCTCTCAACACTATCTCTTGGAGTTCCTTCAGGACTTGGATCACTCCTTTTTGGAAATCTTGATCGAGCGGGCCATCCACGTCTATTTCATGGATCGTGCTTTCAGGGAATTTCTCTGGCTCTTTTAATTGGGAGTGGTTCCTCTGCTTCTTCATAATGCTCCTATCTCTCTGGCACTGTGGCTTAAGGAGTATCAGTTATCTATTGGTGTCCTTAAGGAGTTTATGTATTTATCGAAAGCCTAGGCAGGCATAAAACTTTAAAAGAGAGAGGGGGATAGGGGGAGAGAGAGAGAGACAGAGACAGAGACAGAGGGGGAGAGGGAGAGAGGGGGTGGGGGCAGGATGTTAAAAGAATGGAGAAAAAAAGGTTTGAAAACAGTGTACGATCAATAATAGAAGAGCAAGTTGAAGCAGAATAGCAATTGAGCTGAGACGTCTTCTAAAAGCCTTTAAAAACAAATAGAAAAGATCAGAAAATAATATACAATTGTTTCAAAAGTAAATTTTTAAAAGGTAATCGGAAATAGAACAGATTTTAACAAAAGATAAAACAGAGGATTTTAAAAGACGGGAGAAAGAAAAGGTTTGAAGACAGTGTGTAATCATGAATAGAAGAGTAAGTGGAAGCAGAATAGCGATCGAGTTGAGACGTCTTTTAATAACCTTAATAAAAAGGAGGAAAAAAACCGAGAAACAATATTTGAAACCTGTGAATAACCAGTAACAGGAGATCAAAACCAAGAGAATGAAAAAGGGAAGGGGGTGGATGTTTAAAAATAATAATAATGAAAAGACTTGAAATGAAACATTTAAAAGGGATTAAAACCGTAAACGTATACGACTGTTCAAAAGTAAAGGTTAAAAAGGTAACAGAAGGTAAAACCGATGTAAAAGAGATTAAAAAAGAAAAAGGAAAAGAAAAAAAAAAAAGAGGGAAAAAAAAAAAAAATAAAAGGATGTGTTCTCCTGGAGACGGTGCGCTCTTAACGGTTTCACCGAGAAGTCTTTCTGTCGTCGCCCTGTTTCGTGAACTCAGCTTGCTGTTTCCGCGGGCCCTCTGTCGGCGCCCTCGTCTGTGCTGCCCTCGGTGCCTGTGGGCAAGTAGATCGCGCCCCCTCCTGGCACCGCGGTCGGATGCTGCGTTCCTGCCGGGAAGGAGGGAGGGTGGCTGGCCGCCTGCCCTCTCCCGGCGCCGGTCGCTCCGCTGCTCTGTGCGGCTGTGTGCTCCGCCTCGGGTCGGCGCTCCTCTCCGTAGGTGGGCTCGGGGAAGACGGTGGAACCGCCCCGCCCCTGCTGCATTCCAAAACTCGGCTCCTTCTTAGTCTTGGTGGCGCGAGTTCTCTGAGGTACCGGGGCAGATATATAATATCTGCCTCAGGCTGAAAACGAGTCTCAGTCCTGCCTAGGAGGTTGCAGAGCCCCCGGGTGCGGATTCGAGTCTCGGCCCCGCCCCCGCTCCCGCCCCCGCCCGCGCGCTGCGCGCCGCGCGCCAGGGGCTATGGCGGCTGTGGCTGCGCCCCGCCTCTCTTCTCGCGAGAAGGGCCGGTGATGGCGCCGCGGGTCTGAGGAGATGGAGGCTACGGCGCCCCTCTCCCCAGGGCACACCGGCCGTGTTGCTTTGCCTTTCTTTCCCCGTAATGGACGGGTTGGGGGGGCGGGTTGTTCTGCTCTGTATCCCCTCCCGGCCACGGCGCGTGGTGCCGCCGCCACGGTCCTCTGCCCGGCTCGTGCGGCCTGTCCCGGCCCCCGGCTGCCGGCCTGCGACTCGGGCTGGGTGTCGCGGGGACCCTCTGTGCCCGTTTCACTTGGGTCGGTCGGTCAAGGGGCGCTCCGGGCAGATCTGAGACTCGGAGGCTCCCCCACCGTCCCGTCGGCCTCTCCGTTGGAGACGGGGAGGTCTGGCGAACGAGCCCTATTCCTCCTCTGCCGGGCCCTCCCGCACTGTTTTGCTTTTGACTCTTTCTTTTCTCCTTTTCTCCTACCAGATTTTGGGCGTCTTTGTCTTTCGAAGAGGGCGGTGTTCTGTCGGAGTTCCGCAGGTGGTCTGATTGGCCGAGTGGGTCCGTCGATGTGAGTTTTGGTGTATTTGTGGGAGAGGGTGAGCTACGAGCGTCCTTCTACTCCGCCGTCTTGCTTCTTCTCGGGTTATTTTTGAAGAGTAGGTGCTGGGGATTGAACCCTGGACCTTTATTTTTTGCATGCTAAGCATGGGCTGTACTGCCTGATCTCTAGACCCTCCCCACCGCAACCCCCCCCTTTCCCACCGCCTCCATAGTACTCGATGAATCTCCTACCTAGATATCTATGCTTCCTTGGAATAGGGCCGTCGTTTTCTTCATCGGATTGATGCACGTCTGTGGATTCGTCTCGTTTCTCTCCACTGCGGTGGGTGGCATCGGGGCGTGGGGTGGGGTGGAGTGGCGTGGGCTGGGAACAGTTCTTCACGTGTAGAGGTGGAGCGGAGCGATGAGGATGGTGACTGTTTCCCCGAGTGCTCGCGCCGGGTGATGGAGGCCTGTGGTCTGACTTGGAAGAGGACTCGGGTGACCAGAACAGAGCCCGTGTGGGGTCGTTGTGGAGGGAGGAACTCCACCCCCCCCCCCAGCCCCAGCCAAGGCACTCGTACCTCATCGAGGGACGGTCGGCCGAAAACAAACGAAAGCTGTCAGAGGTTTGGGGGTGGGGGTGAAGGGGTGGGTGTGTGTGTCTGTGTGTCTGTGTGTCTGTGTGTCTGTGTGTCTGTGTCTGTGTGGTGTGTGTGGTGTGTGTGTGTGGTGTGTGTGTGGTGTGTGTGTGTCCCCGTTCCCCGTACCACGGTCTCTGGTCGAGGCCCCCCCGAGCGGAGAAACGCACGCCAGGCCGTCCGTGCTCCTGGTTGTCCGGCCGCGTGTCCCTGCCACCCAGAGATCCCGAACCGTCCCGCTCGCTCCCCTGCCATGTGCCATGTGCCACCTGCCTGTCGGCCGGGCGCTATTTTAGACCCTGCGAAGAAGTCGACCGGACGGACGGGCCGGGCCGAGCCGAGCCGAGCCGATCTGAGCCGAGCCCGTCCAGGCTGGGGTGGGTGGTGCTGGGTTCAGAGGAGTGGGGTACAAGCGGGAGGCGGGCGTCGATGGAGGGGAGGGGGAGGGGGAGGGGGAAGGGAGAGGAAAGGGGAGGGGAGGGGGAGCAGGGATGACGATGGTCTGGGGCTTGGCGTGTGGGGTGGGGGTGGGAGGGATGGTAGCCATCCTATGACTTTCTCTCCCTACCCCGCCTTTTGCAAGTCTGTTAGAGTGACAAGGTGGTGCTGGTTTCTGGCTGGTGCACACCATAGTGATTCTGTTCTTCTTTTTCCTGGTCTTTTTCAGGAACCCTCGTCCCGAGGGACTGAATCTAGTGCCCTGTGCTGCGCGGTACGACCTAGGGGTCGAATCTGCCAGGAGAGGACTTACAAGGATTTGGAGGATCCTGGAAAACTGCTACCATCCAGAATCCTACATGGATGTTCAAGATCTTGTGGATGGACGGACGGACGGAAGACGGATCGAATGGAGGCCCCGCCCCATCCCCTGGACCCCTTGGCCCAGGAGGATCGTGATGGGTCTGGAAAGGACTCTTCCGACGAGGGTCTCGGGATGGACTTTCTCGGTCTGCGGAAGGTGTTTCTGCACAAAGAGGAAGAGAGGGGCGTTCTCGGCCAGAGAGCCCGAACCGCCTCCTTTCAGGGATCCGCTCCAGTCAGGGTTGGGGTCGGGGTCAGAACGCAGCCACCGACAGCTCCCCTCCCTCGTCTTGGCTCTCCAACTTGGGAAACCCTCCTCCCTGCCCCCTCACCCATCTTCTCGTCAGCCGGCCTCCAGCTTCCCCGTGCCAACCACCTCTCTCATGCTGCCGGACTTTCCTCCTCCTTGGGCTGCCAGGAAGCTCTCCCGCTCCTCCACGTGCTTTGGCTTGGAATCCCTGACAAACACAAGCGGTGCTGGTGGGCGGGGCCGTGGGCGGTGGCAGAAGGACTCCCTTCATCTTATGGGAGCGATTTTTATCTCCATAGAGGTGGCGATTGAGAAAACACATAAAATCACTCAGAAGAATACCCATGTGTAGTATCCCTGACCTAGATCCGTGTCTGTCTGTCTGTCTGTCTGTCTGTCTGTCTGTCTGTCTGTCTGTCTCTCTCTCTCTCTCTCTCTCTCTCTCTCTCTCTCTCTCTCTCTCTCTGCCTCTCTCTCCATTTCGCTATTCTCTGTGTGTGTGTGTGCGCGCGCGCGCATGCGTGTCTGTCTGTCTCCCTTGTCTCTCTTTCCTCTCCTCTCCCCTCCTCTCCTCTTCCCTGTTCTCCCCCCTTCCCCCTCACCCCTCCACTCCTCTCTTCTCCCCTCCACTCCTCTCCTCTCCCTCTTCTCCTCTCCCCTCGCCTCTTCTCATTTCCCCTCCCCTCCCCTCTTTTCCCTCCTCTCCTTTCCTGTCCTCTCCCCTTTTATCCCTCCTCTCCTCTGCTCTTTCTCTCTCTCTCTCTCTCTCTCTCTCTCTCTCTCTCCCCCTCCCTCTCTCCCTCTCCCCCCCCTTCACTTCCCTCCCTCCTCCCTACCCCCCCAACCCCTACCTTCACAGGGCCTCATAGATTGCAATCGGTTTCCATGAAATGTGATGAAGAGGGAATGAATTTTAGAATGATATCCCCATGCCATCGAATCCTTCTTCCCCAGGGATAGCGACTTATTTGTGGTCGTGTTTGTTTTTGTTTTTCTTGTTGTTGTTTTGGGGCACATCGAGGGCGCAGGAGGCGTTGGGAGTGAGGGTGATGTTTCTCTTTCTGTCTGTCTCCTCCTTAGGACGGATTTTAAGAGGAGGGAGGACTCACAGAAATCTACCATCTTGTCTCGTACTGCAGCTGTGTTTGAGCTTCCTATACGATCTGGGCGGAACACTCCCCACCCTCACCTCAAGCCGCCATTGCCGCCCCCTCAGCCCCCTGCACCCCCGTCCAGTCCCACACTTGGGGCGGTGGTTGGGCATGGGGGGATGTTGGCGGGGTGGTGGTTGGTGGGGGGTGGGGGGGTGGAGGAAACCAGAAAACAGACCACTGTGGCACGTGGGTGACTGGGGCTTCAGGGTGAAGGAGGATGAATAAAATGGCCGGAATTAGGCTAACGGATTGCTTCTTCTTTTTTTGGCGGGGGGGGAGGGGAGGATCATTAGGTCATTCATTCATTCATTCATTCACTCATTCATTTGCTGGGGGGGGTGTCATTCGGTTTCTTATGCTCGCCCTGAAAACGGTCAACTGTCCTGACTGACTGGTTGCTGCTCACGGTTCCAGGCCTGTTGTTGAAACTGGAAGCTCTCGATCTTACTGTTTCTACTGTATTTCACTCATTGAAAGTCATCATCATGCTGGGTCTCTGAGTCTTTCTCCGAGGAGAAGGTCGGTCACGGGACTAATGACCTGACAAAATAGCCTGAGTGACCAAGAAGGCCACACCTTGAGTGCTTATGAGATAACGAGATCTAACCACCAGCCTCTATAGAATGGGTCACCTGGAGGCATCGTGACACCATTCTGAGTCTTCTGATGAGAAAACGATTCTGTGGATGGTGATCGATGCCCGATTGTTTGAGCTATGGCTCTAGAACCACCCCACCCACTCCATCCCCAAGGTGGGTACACAGTTTTGAAGACGCTAGCCTGCTGTGAATCCCCTTTGCCCGGCAGAGTGATAAAATGGCCTCTTTGCTTCTAAGCTCCAAGACCTTGTCTCTGGATTCTTGGGCTCGTCGGGGATGGGGGCCGATCTTTTGGCAACAAGCGTGCTTCAGAAACAGCGGATGCCCGAGAAGGACACTCTGCCTCTCCCTCTTCTTCCGGGCCTGAAATGGGGAGGAAAAAAAAAATCGCTTCCCCTGGAAGCTGGAGTCCGGAGCCCGCCATCCGGAGGGACTTCTGGCTTGGCCTTCTCCTGGGGTGGGGGGGGGAGGGCACGACACTGCACGTGTTCTTTGTCAACTCCCTGTTTCTCTCTTCTCGAGTTATCTCTTTGGGACGGCTCCCACACTGGGTGAAAACAGACAGACAGGCTGGTATGTCTCCCTACCCCACCCTTCGCCCCCAAATGACTGATCTCCTGTCCCATCAGAATCACCACTTGTTTTCCAACGTGGCTTTCTTGGATCCTGGAGGACTTGTAAAGGAAAAGCCCAGCTGGGCTAACAAGCTAAAGTCACAAATCTAAGTGTGATAAGTGTCCGTTTACTGATCTAAGTTCTGCTGGGCTAACTCGTAAATCTGAAGTTTAGTGTCAGTTTACTGGGCTAACAAGCTAACTCGTAAATCCAAGCTCAACAAGTGTCAGTAACGTGATCTGTTCCAAATTGATAAGCTCCAGTGTACTGATCCTTTGCTTTTTGTTGTTTGAGTCTTATTGGCGAATAGACCCATATTTGTAATTAACCCTATGAAACCTCATGTGCACGTCTTGGAGGTGCTCAGAGCTTCGGAGCAGAAGCCCCTCTGAGCCCGCCGGCGTAATAAATCTGAGTACTCCAACCCTCAGAGTGGTGCTTGTTTCTTGGCTGGCCTGTCATTTCCGTAACAGACTGATATCAACTTAGAGCCAAGATGGGCGCAGAACTGAAGGAGCTTCTCGGCTGGCCTAAGAAGCCTGTCGTCGTGATGTGGGAGGCATTCTTTACGAGGGACCTATCTGATTAAGTGCTTGACCGCCTTTTGGACTTTGAACCAACTTGGAGATAGGAACTAGGATGAGAGGGCACCCGAAATAGCTCAGCAAACTCTTCTCCATCCTTAGAAGACAGACAGACAGACAGACAGACAGACAGACAGACAGACAGACAGACAGAGTGTGTGTGTGTGTGTGCGCGCGCGCGCGCGCGTGTTTGTGCGCGTGCGGGGGTGTGGGAGAGGGAGGAGATGACGTCAGCGTACTGGACACTGTTTCAGTGACATGGGGAGTGCTGTCAACTAGGAAGGAACGTCATGTATTCTTCAGCCTTGTGTCTGTACAGGTGGGTACACTCAGGGTTCCAGAAAGGATGGGATATTCCTGGCAGTCGTCTACTGCCCTGGCATCGAGGGCTGGCTGGCTGGCTGGCTGGCTGTCATCCAAAGTGGAGGCTCTCGTGAAAGGGACGGAACCGAGTCCCGAGGAGATGCCTCCTTCACTGACTTTCATGCAAACACAGTGGACCACAGCCTCCGGAAAGAGGGTGGGTGGCACACGTGGCCCCAGTCTGTTCTGTCCATTCGGCAAATGGCCTGGGTTAGGGGAAACCCAGCATGGCGACCATCCGACAGGCCGACCCACCGACCCACGGACGTGCTCGGTTTCTCCCAGCTCCCTGGATGACCTCCCCCACCCACCCCCACCCCACCCGCATTCCTTCACCCACCGTGGTGTCTGGTGTCAGGGCACTTGGAAGATGACTCCCATTGTTCAATAGACAGGGGCAGGAAGATTCCTATAGGACCGCAAAAACAGTCAACTGGCCATACATACATACATACATACGTACAAACTTTTTGTCCCCAGAGGCCTCAGACCTCCTCTCTCTGGACCCGCTGAACCCCAGTAACTGGCCCCCATTCAACTGCCACATAGTAGGGGTCATCCAGACGTTCTTGGGATGGTAGGTATGACTTCCAAAGGGGTTGAAGCCTTCCTTCCCCCGCTGCAAGCCTGATGCCCTCAGCATGGCCAGGACACTGCTACAAACAAACAAACAAACAAACAAATAAACAAACAAACAAACACACACACACCACCACCACCACCACCACCACCACCACCAACAACAACAACGACAACAAAAGACAAACACATGCGTATGTGACTTGGGGACATACTTTCCGCAGCCTCCAGGGACGAAGGCACTCGCTTCACTGGGTAAATCCTACGAGGCTTCACTAAAGCGCTTGCCAACTTACTTCTCAGAAGGATCGATCTCTGCCCCCATCACCCGCCATCATCAGGCAAGGTCGTCAGAATCCATGGGAGGTATAGACTAGAAGAAGAAGTAGAGGAAGGAGGAGGAGGAGGTGGAGGAGGAGAATCAGTGACATGAGGTGTGTACGACTTCTTGTCTCCAAGAGGATTGAGTTTTAAATTTTTTTCTTTTCAGATACAAGGGAAAATAAACTTTTGTTTTTTCCCCTTCCTTTCCTTTTAGAGGCGGACACCCACATGGTAACTATCATACCTCTGTCAGCAGAATGGAACCCTTTCTCTTTTTCTCCCTCCCTGACCCTTCTGGGATTCAGAAATCCTCCGTGAGGATTTTTCTATTCTTGGCAGCAGAGTTATTAGCATCATTGACTTGGAGGCAAAAACTTAGGTTTCCATTAAACTGGGATAGACATGCATGGATAAGAGATACTAGTGCTACTCGTTTTCCTTAGGGTTCCCCTGTGTCTGTGGGGCGTGTGTGTGTGTGTGTGTGTGTGTGTGTGTGTGTGTGTGTGTGTGTGTGTGTGTGTGTGTGTCTGTGTCTGTGTCTGTGTCTGTGTCTGTCTGCCTGCCTGCCTGCCTGCCTGCCTGCCTGCCTGCCTGCCTGCCTGTTTATTGTAGGAACTCTCTGTCAATGGAAGTATAGTTGACTTACAATGTTGTGTTCATTTATGACGTACGGCATAGTGATTCACTTATTCACACACACACACACACACACACACACACACACACGTATACTTTTTCAGGATAGGTTATTACAAGCTATTGAACATAGTTCCCTGTGCTAGACAGTAGGACCTACTTGTGTACCTAGTTTGTATAGGGTGGTTTATATCTGCTAATCCCAAACTCCTGATTTATCCCTCTGCCCTCCCCCGTTCCTCCACCCTACCCTGTCCCCTGTGTTAACCATCGGTTTCTTTTCCATGTCTGCGAGTCCAGTCTGTTTCTGGTTTGTAAATAGGTTCCTTGGAGTCTTTTTAAAATGGAGTTATTTATGTATGGATGGGTGTCTTGACTTACTTTCAGATCCCATCTAGAAGTGATGGCATAGGATATCTGTCTTTCTCTGGGTGACTGACATCACTAAAGCTACGGAACGCTTCACGTATGTGTGTGTGTCGTCCACGTTCAGGGGCCGTGCTGATCTTCTCTGGATGGTTCCCGTGTTAGTCGATGTGCTGTGGCAGCAAGCGCTTGCCTTAGGGTTTTTGTCTCAACCTGAAAGCCGGCCCGGAGACTGAAAGTCTTCTAGTTGCCTCCACTATCTGCCTAGGACCATCTCCACGAACGTTTCCCATTTTCTCTCACCCTTTTGTCTTGGCATCATTGAGTACTAAAATGCTCCGTCTCCTGAAGCCCTGCAGACTGAAGCTGGGCAACGGGAGGTAAACGTCAGAGAAATGGCCACAACAGCTCCTGTGGAAACCATCCTAGGGCCTGTTTTTGGAGGAGCCGCTCAGAGAGTTGAGCCGAACACCCCAGGACATCATCAGAGGCATTTCATACTGCTCGAGCCGTTTCGATGACCCCGATGTGTGGAAATCTCCTACCAGACTGACCCCCTACTCCCGGCCCTGAATCTGGTTTCTCATCTGCTCCAATGATTAACCTTTGTGCTGTACTTTGGTTTTCCACACAAGTGCCTCTTAGGCGATACCTGACTGCTTGCTCCCTAGGCCTAGCTTCAGAAGCCCATCGACACCACCGCCTCCTGAGACGAGATACTACAACTGTTTCCTTGAACAGACCTGTTCTCAGAACTAAGAAACTGGGTCCATGAAACGCAGGCCCTCTAGGAAACTATTCCCTCCCTCCTGCCCCCACACCACACGCACGCATGCACGCTCAGACGCACGCACGCACCCACGCACGCATGGACGCACACGCACAGTCAACAGCCCAGCTTTTAATGTGTAAAACTTCCAGGGAAGTTACAGAATAGGGAAATGTTGGGGTCCAGAGTAGGCTGCCCCAAAATGTGCCCGATGGACTATGCTGAATGAAAGGGACTTCACAACTGGCCAAGGGGGAGGGTATAGGTCAGTGGTAGAGTGTGTGCTTAGCAAGCAAGCACAAGGTCCTGGGTTTAATCCCCAGTACCTCCGGTCAAAAATAAATACATAAAATCGAATTCCTCTCCCCGCCCCCCCCCAAAAGTATACACTGCTGTATGTCAACTCTGTCTCAATAAAACTGGAAGAAAAAAAGGAAAAAAAAAATGATTTAACAAAAGAAAGAAACAAACAAACAAAGAACTGCCCGAGGCAAGAGGAACACTCTGGCCCTCCTTTCTGCCTCCCTGGAAGCAGGGGAAAAAGAATTTTGTTTTTTTAAAGTCTCCCATCCCAGAGGAATCTATCAAGTCAGAGGTCTGCTTCCATGCCCTTCCATGATTCTCAAACGGTGTAGTGGGGTTTACCCAGATTAGGAAAAGGAGGGGACTCCTTTGGCCTGAGACCAGGCGAGATTCTCCCCCTCCCTCCCGCCTCCCTCCGTGCAGTTGGGACGGGGTGGCCTAAGGGTGGGGAAATTGAAACCAAAGAACAAAAGCCGTTCAACAGAGAGGAGCCGGAGGCCAAGTCAAAGGCTCTGACCTGAGCACAGAGCTTTCTGCATTTGAATGAAGCGATTGAACGAGGCCCTGCCGAATGGATCCTCCTGACGTCCCCGCCCCCGCTTCCAGGAGACAGTCAGTCGATTTGGGACCGATCGGTGGAGAAGGCCTGGGAGGCGGCGGCGGCGGCGGCGGCGGCGGCGGCGGCGGCGGCGGCAGAAGCGGCGGCGGGGGCGGCGGCGGAAGCAGCGGCGGGGGCGGGGGGTGGTGGTGCGCGGGCGGGGGCGGGACCAACGGTCGCTCCAACTCTGCCTGCCTGCCTGCCTGCGGGGCTGAGGCCTGAGGGCCACGCTGGTTCCTGCCACTCAGGGAAACTTCTGCGGGTGTTGCCGAAAGATCGCCCTCCCCCACCCCGTCCCTGACGAGCCAAATAACCCAGAGACAGGGTCTTAGAGTTTAGAAGAAAAGAGGCAGCTTGATTGCTTTGCTGGGCAAAGGGGACTCACAGCAGGCTAGTGCCCTCCAAACTGTGAACCCGTCTTGGGGTTGGGGTTTCATGCTTCTGTGGACGAACAGGTTGGAGCATGAAAGGGAATCACAACAGGCGGGAGCACAAAAGGTGCTCATGATCAACAAGGGTCTCTGATGAAACTTCCTCCTAAATCTGGATGAGTGTCTGGTAACATGGGACCTCCTGGTGGTCTAGTAGGTCATCAGCCCGTGACCTTCTTTATCTGGTCAGACTCACCTGGTGGCACCAGCGCCACGGAGGAACTCGGGGTGGGGGGTGGGGGGTGGGAGGGGGCTGGTCGTTCTCCTGAGCTTATCCTCCCGTGACTCCCTTCCTGGGGAAAGACTCAGACGCCAAACATGATTGTCAAGTTGAACGATCAGAGGAAGGTCAAATCAAACAGTTAGAATCGACAACTTTAGCTGTTTTTAACAGTGGGCCTGGAGCTGGGAGCGGTGTCTGGTCAGTCGAGTTTGCTGATCGTTCTAAAAGCAAGCAGTAAGCATAAAGCCAAAAATTGGCTTAGCCTAAGTGCGGCCACTTCATGATTCCTCCTTCACTGGGGGCTGAGGCGTGGGGGAGGGCGGGGGTGGGGGACAGGACTGAGGTGGCGGCGAACTTCTCCGTGAATGCTCGGAGCCGAACTGCTCTCTGGGCCGAGGTCTGAAAAAGGCCTGAGTCTCAGCTATGACAGATTCTCTCTCTTTCTGGGCACATGGACTGACTCGCCCCGCATCCTCCCATCCTGTCAGACCCTTTGGACACACACCTCCACCTGAAGAGTTCTTTGGCCTCGTCCAGAAAAAACAAACACACGCACGAACAAAACCAAACGAGCACACAGAAACCCTGCTGATCTCCTTGGACCCCATTCACTTCGGAGAGTCCCTCTCGTAGAAATCCCCTCTGCTCGATGATTTCACCACAGCCGCCTCCCTTTCTCCGGCACAGTGACCCCCCCACCCCCACCCCTGCGTGGGCCCTGTCCCTCTACCTATCAAAAACCAAACCCCAGGAGAAAAGAAAATCAGAATGCTGTTTTGAGCCACTGGATCTGTGAAAGGAACCAAACAGAAAGCTGAAATAACCAAACCAGCAGAACACCAAAAGCGAACAGACAGATACCCCAGAAAGAAGGGCACGCCGACTCTTGCCCCTTTCCTTCCTGGAATCAGGACATAACATAGATCTACACCCCACCCCCCCACCCCACCCTCCCCAGATGTCTTCTTTATGCCGGAACGAGAGTGACGTTCTTATTGTCAACGGTGCTGTTATGGAAATGACAGGCCAGCCAAGAAACAAGCACCACTCGGAGGGTTGGAGTACTCAGATTTATTACGCCGGCGGGCTCAGAGGGGCTTCTGCTCCTAAGCCTTGAGCACCTCCAAGACGTGCACATGAGGTTTTATAGGGTTAAGTACCAGCTTGGGGTATTCGGCCAATAGGCACGCAATAGCTTTAGCAACATCATTATCACGAAAGTAGAGGCAGTGAGGCAGCAAACCAACATTTCAAGGCCAGATATGTCTCTTTGAAAATCCAGCTGGCTAGCAAAATATGAACAGGGAATCAGCAAACCGGCACTTATTAATTTAGATTTACGAGTTAGCCCAGCAGAACTCAGATCAGTAATCCGACACTTGTTACACTTAGATTTGCGACTTAGCTTGTTAGCCCAGCTGGGCTTTTCCTTCACAGTGTAAAGCGGAGAAGGAGAGAATTCTGTACAAACAGACCTCGATGAAAAGAATCCTCACCCTCTTTTAGGCCCCCACCTCAACACACGTGCGCGCACACGCGCGCACACACACACACACACACACACACACATACACACATGCATGCACGCACGCGCGCGCGCGTATAGTTACTCCTGTTCTCTCTCTTTCTCTCTCCCTCTTCCTTTCTTACTGATTTTTTAAAAATGTTTACTGATAACACAGAAAAAAATTGCTTAAATCTTGTCCAGGAATGATATTCATTTTTGAAAACATGATATATATTGTAAAGGATTTGGGCTCCCTTAGAAAAATCCCAGTCCAGGCACGATTGTATAGCACCTCCTTTCACTTTCAAGTGTCTCATTTCAGACAATAAAGTAGCCAGTCATCTTCCTTATGCATGACCTTTGTAACTGGCACAAGTCAAACGGCACAAAATTCAGACCCAATCTCCTGATCCATATGATTCTCATATTCTTTTTTTTTTTTTTTTTTTTAGCGAGTCCAGAAGCTATGGGTCTGTGCCAACCACCCGTGGCTGTTCACTATCCAGCATTTCTTCCATTATCTTTATGTTGTCCTGTTTCTTGGAAGTATTAGTGCAGCTACTTTTCCCGATGGTCTGTCTCTGTCTCTGTCTCTCACTCTTTTCTCCTTCTTTTTTTTGGGGGGGGGGAGGAGGGGGATGGGTTTGATTAGGTTATTTATTTATTTTAATGGTGGTTCTGGGGATTGAACCCAGGGCATCATGCATGCTAAGCAGGCACTCTAACAATGATCTATATCCTTCTCTACACCGCCCCCCCGACCCTCCAGCACCCCCCCCCCGTCCCCGGCCAGGGCCTGTCTTTGCTCAACCCAATAGAAAAGCATTTATGTTTTGCCAGTTTCCTGGGTCCTTCTTTGTTTCATAAAACTGAGAAGAAATACACGTGGAAGTTCTCTCCTATGAATTGAACAGACTGAAGATCCTTTAAATAACCAAATGAGGTGGAAGTGCAGAGAGTACCATACGGGAACACACCGAGGCACATCGTCATCAAATTGACCAAAATTAAGGATAAGGAGAAAATATTAAAATGAACGAGAGAAAAGCAACAAATAACATACAAGGGAACTCCCGTAAGGTTATCAGCTGATTTTTCAGCAGAAACTCTACAGGCCAGAAGTGGGTGGCACAACATACTTAAAGTGATGAAAGGGGAAAACTGACAGGTAAGAATACTCTATTCAGCAAGGCTCTCGTTCAGATTTGAGGGAGAAATCAAAAGCTTCACAGATAAACAAAAGCTACAAGATTTCAGCACCATCAAGCCGGCTTTACAAGGAATGATAAAGGATGGTCTCAAGTCATCAAATCCTAAGGAAAGAGACCAAAAAGATGACAGAGAAAGGGAGGGGGGGAGAGAGGGAGAGAGAGAGAGGGGGAGAGAGGGGGGGGGAGAGAGAGAGAGAGAGAGAGAGAGAGAGAGAGAGAGAGAGAGAGAGAAAGAGAGAGAGAGAGAGAGGGAGGGAGGGAGGGAGAGGAGACCTTCGAAAGATTGCTTTGCCTGTTTAGGGTCTTCCGTTGTTCCTTAAAAATTTTGAAATTGTTTGTTCTAGTTCTGTGAGGAATGTCGTGAGTATTTTGACAGGGGTTGCATGGAACCTGCGGATTGCTTTGGATAGTGTGGCCATGTTGATAGTATTGATTCTTCCAATGCAAGAGCACAAGGCATCTTTCCATTTCTTTGTGTCATTTCAGATTCTGGAGTATAGATAACCTCCTCGATTAAGTTTATTTTTTGGCATTTTACTGTTTTTGACTCAATGGAAGTGTTTATCCCAGTTATAAAATTCTGGTTTTTAAAGTGGAGGGGGAAAAAAAAAAAGGAAAGGAAGGGCCACAAATGGCAAAATATCCTTCTTTCTCATGGGTGAATTGTATTCCATTACGTGTGTGTATGTGTGTGTGTGTGTGTGTGTGTGTGTGTGTGTGTGTGTGTGTGTCCCCTCTTCTTTATCTATTCAAATATTGATGTGCACTTAGGATGCTTCCGTATCTTGGCAATCATAAATGATGTTGCTGTTAATAGCAGGGTGTGTGTATCTTTTTGAATTCATTCTTCTTTTGTGGTTGGCTTTATTCCTTTGATAAGTATGTAAGTTTAAAAAGCTAAAGCTCTAAACCTTCCTGGAAACAATGAACAGTACATATATGTAAATTAAAAATATATGTGCAGTAAAAACATTTTAAAAAAATAAATAAATAAAAAAGAACGAAAGACAAGGAAATTAGCTATCAAGCCGTGAAAGACATGGAAGAAACTTAAAAGACATCTTACTAAATCAAAGAAACCGGTCTGAAAATTGTTACCAACTGTACAATTCCAACCAAATGACATCCTGGAAAAGGCAAAGCTCTAGAAACAATCAAAAGATCATGGTATCCAGGGGTTTGGGGAGAGGGAGGGAAGGAGGAATGAACAGATGCAGCGTGAGGGATTTTTAAGGCGATGAAATTATTCTGTAGGATACCATAGTGGTGGCTACATGTCATTGTACATTTGTCAAAACCCATAGAACGTACAACCTCAAGAGTGAACCGTCCTGTAAACTATGGACTTTGATGGATAATAACGTGTCCATGTCGGATCATCAGTTTTACCAAATAGGCCACACCGATGAGAGATGTTGAGGGGAGTGGAGGATATATGTGTGGGTGGGGAGGGCTATGTGAGAACTCTCTGTATTTTCTGCTCAATTCTGCTGTGAGCCTGAAACTGCTCTAGGAAATAAAGTCTATTAATCAAAAACAAAAACAGAAACAAAAACAAAACACCCAAATGAGGTGAACCAGGATTCAGTCATCCAAAATGGAGCTGGACGGCCAGTGGGAGGAACTTTGTTGCAGACATAGTCCTGTTTCAGGGAGGGGGACGTTGTCCCCTCCCTCTACACATCTTGAGTTCTCTGGGCTTGACTGATCCAAAAATGGACCCCAGACGGATCGTTGAGCAGGAGCGACAGGGAACCTACTGTCTTTCATTCAAGCACTCATGTGTCCCCGAAGCAGGCAGCTTTTCTCCGTTTTAGGACAAGAAATCAGCCCTTTGTGCGAAATGGGCCGGGCTGAGAGCCTTTGGTTTTGGGTGACCCGTCCGTGAAGAATCGAGACGGAGTTTGGGTTTTGGGGAGGGGGGGAAGCCCCTGAAAGAAGTCACGAGGTTGGTTGGTTTCTCTAGGCTTCCGGGGCCTGAAGGCTCTCAGTGGGTGATCAGGGTGTTTTCCTAAGTCCAGATGCAGGGAGGGCACCCTCCACGGAAGTGATCGATTTCCCGCTTTCAGGGAGACAGAAAGAAGAGTCTGAGGGTCCCTCTTGCGTCTGCTGGCCCCTCGGCTTCTTCGGTCACTCTCATTTCTAACCCATCCGTGTGCCACGGAGGCACATACATGTTTGGGGTGGCCTCCCCTGGGTCCCGACACCGGCATCAATGGGGGGAGGGGGGGCATGAGTGGTCAGAACTGTATCAAGCTCAAGGGCACCACCAACCGGTTTCAAAAACAAATCTGCCAGCAGCTGCTAGCCGCAGCCTGGTCGTTTCAAAGTTCCCGCCTTGCTCTTGTGGTGTGTTTTCTTTCGTTTCCCCTTCTCCACTTGCCCCGTGGGGTAGTCTGATGACACACACTTCCAGTGCTTCTTTCTTGCATCTGTGTCTCCTGGGCTGCAGTCCTAAGAGCCCCCCCCCCCCCATCGCCCCCGCCCCCCCCCCAATCAACTCGTTTCTTTACCCTCCACCAGGTCTCCTGGCTTGGAAATCTCGGCTCACAGCATGTGTCTCGTGTCCTCTCTGAATTCACGGGCCCAGCCATCCACCCTAAGGAGACGGAGGGAGGGAAGGAAGGTTTTGACCTGGCGACCTTCCTTGCCGGCATCCTCCGGATTTGGGACCCTTCAGTGCGCCACCTGCCACCCGCCATACCACTCTCACCCTGAGGCCTAGCCCTCGGGGCTCCGTCCACGCGGAAACCTGAACGCGGACGGACCTGGACGGTGGGCGGGGTGGGGGTGGGGGTGTGGAGGGGCTTGCTTCATCACTGCCGGAACCGTGGAGGCGACCGGGACAGACGCGTCCTTCAAGAGGTGAAGGGACACGTAGCCCGGGCTAGGTCCGTGCCACAGCATGTGATTTGGCTCTAAAAAGGAAACCAGGGACCCGTGGAGCCGAGAGACCTGTGGGAGACAGGCGGGGCCGTTTCTGCGTGCCCCTGACTCCCTGAAAGAAGCCAATCTGAAAAGGTGGCATCCTGTAGGGTACCGGCTCTGGATGACATTCATTCTCAAAAGGGCAAAAGCCCCAGAGAGGGTGAAAAGATGAGTGGGGTCGGGGGTGGTGGTGGTGAAGGTTGTCTGTGTGGGTGTGTGTGTGTGCGGGTGTGTGTGTGTTGTGGCGGGGGGTTGTTGATGAATAGGTGGAGCACAGGGGACTTTTAAGCAGCGAAACTCTCCGGTAGGTAGGTCCACGATGGGATGAAAACCAACGTGTTGGATATGGCAATACCTAAGATGGGGTGAACTGAAAGAACCCTTCTGGGTGTCCCGCCCCTCAGCCGAAGTTTAAAGTCCTTCCTAAAGCCAGAAGGTAAAGACACACGAGAGCAATCTGAGGGGCCATCGCTGAGGAGTAACAGCGAGGCCAGTGAATCCAGTGAAAGACTGACTGACGTGGGGGCCTGGGTCCCTCGGCTCGACCCCCTTCCCCGGGAAACCGAAGCCTTCGACGCAGGGATGCGCTTTGACACGCTTCTGTCTCATCGGAGAAGGCTTCTTCTGCCTGGCATTGCGTGACGGGGCCGAGAAACCCGTCCTCTCCTCCTCTGCGTGAGGTAGCGGTCGCTCCCGCCTTTGCGCAGCGTTGAAGAAAGCTACCAGAAACACGGTTCTGCGTTTCTCTCGATACCGTGGGCGAGCGTCACGGCTTTTCCTTGCGTTCCACCATGCAGTCAGATAGCATTCTCAAAACTAAGCGTGCCATGCAAATTTTCCTTTTCCTTTTTTAAAGTGACTGTCAAGAACTTAGGCAGCATCGAGTGAAAACGTTGGGCACCTTCATCTCTTGGTTTGTATGGAGCCAGCTAGGTCATCAGACCCACGTCACCATGATTTCTGAATTCTAAGATCCTTTCCAATCCATGATATTGTACATTCCTGGGTCATGGGATGTCACTATGGCTGATCAGGTCAAAGGGAATGTGTCCCTCCAGAGCGCTTATTAACACGTCAGTTTATTTAAACGACAACAAAGGAAATTCCCTTCGGGCGATATTCATTCCACACGCTAAAGGAAAGCGATAGGTTGTGTGCCTGAGCCCACACAGTGTGACGCAGGAACGGGGTGGGGGTTGAGGGAGGAGGAACTCTGGCTAGTGTCCGGGACCTAACGGGAGATAGAGTGGAGGATTTTTGCCCTTCTTCAGGGACAGGGTGAATCGGCCCGAGGTTGACTTGTGCGCTCAGAAAGAGGGCCTTTACCGGATGCCCCGAGCAAGCAGACTTTTCTTTTCTTCTTCTTCTTTTCTTTTTTCAGTTTTATTGACATAGGTTTGACATACAGCCCTCTATCAGTTTCGGGTGTACAGCACAATGATTTGACTTCCATAGACTGTGAAGTGATTATTAGGTAACTTTAGTGACCAGGAAACAACGATATGTTAAAAGGGGGTTTAATCAACAGAACTGCTATTTCTGATGATCATCTATTCCTAAGAGAAAGGACAGATGAACACTCCAAAATGCAGGAAGTGCATAGTCACAGAATGATGAACAATCTTTACCCGTGCCGACGTTTTGACGCCAGGATACGTGGAAAGCTGAAGTTTTAGAACATAGAAATATTTGGCTCTCCATTTGACCTGGAAATCTCCTTGTTGGAAAGAAGCTAATTTCTCCTCCTCATCCTCGTCCTCCTCGTCCTCGTCCTCGTCCTCGTCCTCCTCCTGCCTTTTTAACTAAAAAAATAAAAAAATAAAATAAAATAAAAATTTTTTAACAAGAAGTTTTTATCTTTTTGGAGGGGGGACGGGTCATTAGGTGTCTTTATCTACGTTTCAATTAATTATTTAGATTTATTATACGTTTTCAGTGGTGGTACTGGGGACTGAGCCCAAGGCCTTGTGCATGCTGAGCACGCACTCTACCGCAGAGCTCTACGCTTTCCCAGAAAGGAGCAAATTTCTAAACATAGAACTGGATGAGTAGGTCAGCTTTTTGATCTCATAGAAGCAGCGGCCCAGTTCTCTGGGGGGAACCCTCCTTATCTTGTCCATCTCGACAACGTCAGAAACGTCTGTCTGCATAGCCCACAGTGGCCAGAGACTGAGGCCAGGGGGCTGAATCAGGTAGAACCTGAAACCGAATGGAAGAAACAAACAAACAAAAAAGGGTGGGGAGGGGCACGCGGAGGCCTTTTTAAACGTACACACTGCTGCGTGGTCTCCCTCGTCGAAACTCTAATTCGCAGCCTTCTTAAGGAGAAATATACACCTGAAACGTCTTTTTTCCACACAGAGTTTAAAAGCTTTCACCCTCTGAGCCGAAAAACCTTACCCGTCCCATCGGTTCTTTCTGAGTGAGTGGGTTCTCTAGTGTCCTACGCGTCTGCTGGGAAACAAGCTGCTGGAGAACCAGCAACTAGAAACCAAGCTGCACCAGCATTTCCATGAGCGTAAAATCTTACATTCACACTTACTTGCTTAAAAATGCACACGCCTGCTTTGTTTTCATGTTTTACACAGTCGATGACCTATAACATGTATGATGCTCAAGAAATTGTGTGAGGGGCAATCCTGAGATTGACCGTGAGGGCGCAACAGATGGCAGATATTTCCTTAGGGTAAAACAATGGACGGTCATGGGAAGCCAGATCATCCATTAACAGAACTTGGTTCTGGCAGGAAAGCATGTGGTTTAACCCCGGGGAAATATTTGCTATCTCGAGATGTCCCAGAGGCAATCACAGGATACACTTAGAAATTTTGCATCCCCCGAGGAGGGTGATTGTTCCTGGAAGGGATAGGCCTGAAATGAATCAGTTAGCCAGCAAGCAGAACTTCGTGCTTCTGGCATGAAATATCTAAAGCCCCACCTCTTTGATCGCATTTCTTTTTTTTTTTCCCTGAGCCGTATACTCCCAATAAACAGGATGTCGACCAGGCTTTTGGCACTCTAGATCCACGAGACCTTGAGTCCCCTGGTCCCATTTTCGCTCTTTACTTGGTCTCTTTGTTTCTTAATTCTTGCGTCGCCCGTCCTCAGACACGGTCCCGAGCTGCGCTGGACGCAGCACCCGTCCTACCCGACTCGTGAGTGACCTATAGTTTTTAAATGAAAGCTACAAAATCTCTGGTCATGTCGATCTGCTGGTCTCGTCTGTATGAGACAGGGCAGTACCTGAGTTTCAGAGACACACACAGACACACACACAGACACACACACACAGACACAGACACAGACACAGACACACACACACACACACACACACACACACACACACACACACACACACACACACTCTAAAGGGAAAAAGAACAAAGAAAGATAGAGAAAGAAAAAGAAAAAGGCTCAGGGGAATAAAGGATTCGCTTGCTCTCTGTGACATGACCCAGTAGACCTAGTTGTCACGAGACAGGAAGCTCAACCCTCCGTGTTTACATTATCTGTTCCTGAGCTTTCTTGCAGAAAATTCTCATGCGTTTCTTTCCCCTCACGGAAGTCTTCTCTATTCCCCACAGAGCCTGGGGCGATGGCTCTTCACCCTGGAGCCGCCTGCGGCCGATCCAAGATATCGGATGATTTGTGGAAGTGATCAGTGATCCTGAGACAAAGCCCTTCCTTTAGGTAGAAAAGCATGGCCCCTGCTGCTCAGGGAGCTGGCACTCCCCCTCCCTCTCCCCTCATGCCACCTTCTCCTTTGTGCACAAGCTATCGCTTTCGCAAAAGAGCTTGGCTTGCCTGAGAGTCTTGTGGAAGCCATCCTCATTTCTATGGTACTGCCGTCCAAGGATCTGGAAAGGGCTCGGTCCCATGTATGCATGTATGCATGTAGGCACTTGTGTATGTCCCCGGCTTGTAGGCCTGGCATGTTTCTTCCTCCACATACACTTGCCAGAGTTCATTCATGAAAGAGCTCTATGGAACTGGTTTTCAAGGGAACATGCAGGCAGGGAATGCGAACAGGAAGGAACCCAAATGTTTTCCTTCAGGTTGACATGATCTAGGACAGATCCTTTCATCCAGAAAAGCAAATGTCAAGGGATCGGTCTCGTGAAAAGAGCCATGTCTTGATTGTGACGAGCAGCATTCGAGGTGAAACTTTTCGCCTCCCTAGGTTTACCCCGAATCCATTAAGTTCCTGTGGGTTATCTCTGTCATGAAACGTGTCAGCCAGGAAAAAAAAAAAAAAAAAAAAAAAAGAGTCTGGGAGCGATGGTTGGCTCGGTCTCAAGTCTCAGGAAGTGTTCACACCCCAAGCAGTCCGAGGGGGTAGTGTGTGTGTGTGTGTGTGGGAGGCGGTCCATCTCTGAAAAATTGGTGCCTCCTCCACGTAGTTTTTGGTCCCTTGCAACTGAAGCATCTGGCGACGTCCCTGGAATGTTTAGATCGTTTCCAAAGAAGATGAGATACGGAAGCGTTCGTTCCTGGCTCCATGAGTCGAAGGGGACGTGCTTTAATATCTTTCTGACAGAAAAGACTCGAGATCTGTCAGTGTGTTGGCCGACATGACTGGTATACCTTCGGAGGATGGATGGACCTACAGACAGACAGACAGACCGGAATACATACATACTTACTTACATACGTACATATGTAAACATACAATACAATACAATACAATACAATACAATAAAACAAAACAAAATGAAACAGAATAAAATAAAATAAAATAAAATAAAATAAAATAAAATAAAATAAAATAAAATAAAATAAATTAAATTAAATTATATTAAAATAAAAGGATGCTGTGAGGAGAAAGTGTCTGTTTCTGGCTAGGACCAAATCGTGTCCCTACGTGGACCGGTTGGGAAAGACTGGTGTCCCAGATGGTTCACCGTGACTTCCTCGTGAACATTTGCTGTGACCGATTCGGGCTTCGGAACAGTCACGGTCTCGTTCTGAGGAACGTCTCCTGGAAAGCATGTGGAGACCGTCTTCGTCTGCCGTCCTTAGGAAACGTTCCAGCAGAGCGGGTGTCCGAGAGCCTCTAGGGGCGATGGCTATGCTTCGTGGACGTCTGTCCCTCTTCAGGCCGAATTTCGTGGAAGTATGCTGATCTGGCCAGCCGACAAGTCTGAATGGGGGTGATTTTTTGGTAGAAATGCGCGTCCTTGGAGAGACCAGGGGAAGGGGAGCATGTCTCAGTGGAAACTCTCGTACAGCGTGATAGAGATGAGAATGCGGTTCTGTGTCATCATCTTTGCGTGCTTCCCGCCACCCTCCCCCTCCCCGCCCCGCCCCGCCTTCCACTGATACGCTGGGCCACGTCACGCGTGCTTCGAGTTTTCTCCGATGGTTGGCCAACGCTCTTCCGACTCCCGTTGCCCATGGTTCTCCCGCTTTGGACTTGGCATCCTCGAGAACCAAAGCCGCCCTTTCCCTGAAGCCCCGCCGAGCCGGGCTGAGCAGCTGGACATCTGCTGGAGAGAGGTCACTGCCGTGTCCCCTCTCGAGACCCTCCTCCTGCCCGTTGCTGTGGAGGCCACTCAGAAAGTGGACCTGAACCCGCATGCGTTTTTCAGGCCACCCGAGCCTCTTCGAGCCCGATGCCTAGACATCTTCCTGACTGGTGGCGCTCCGGACTCACACCCTGGGTTTCTCGTTGGCTTCAGCCACGGACCTTTGTCTTCCTGGAACGAAAGACCAGACCGGTTTCATCAGGTGGAACCACCTGCCTGGTGGCGGGACTGTCGTGGAACCCTATGGACCACCCCGAAGTGTATATGCAGCCCAAGGGCGATCTCTCCAGTTGAACAACCATCGAGGCCCAAAAGGACCCCTGCCCCGGGAAGAAAGAAACTTTGACCTTGACCCTTAGCTGCCCGAACGAGAATTTGGATCAGGGTTGGGTAGGGTGATGGAGATCTCCCTTGGCACAGTTCCCGTGTGCGGGACTTTCAATGACTCTGTCTTCCTGAAAGGACACCCGCCCCCTGAACACGCTGTCTCGTCATCAGTTTGTTTCCACGAGGGACGAACCGTCATTGTGTGCACGACAAAGTTGGCCGCTGCCTGTTTGGTCCGCCATCGCCCCGTAAGGGACCGACGAAGTGTGCGTCGTGACCAGTGACCGATTTCGGAGCCCGTGGGTGGTGGGCGGGTGTGTATCTGTTTTCCAGGTCACGCGCGACGCGGTGTGTCGTGGTGTGGCCCGCCCGGCCACCCCACCTCCCTTCCCCCATGGAAAATCAAGGGAGAGTATTGCCCGAGACAGACGAAAGTGCAGCCACGAAACCTAAAAGGATGACCCTGGATGTCAACTTGGAGGTGGCTAGGAGACAGCTGAGCATGCATAGGATCACACTGCACTGCCACCGTGTGGGATGCCGCACATGTGTCGCCGTCGTGGTTTTCATCTCCTCCACCTATTGCCCTCACCTACATCCACTCTTTATCTCACTGAACTCTTTTTTTTTTTTTTTTCCGGTAAGACAGTGAGAATTTTCTCTCTCTCTCTCTCTCTCTCTCTGTCTCTCTCTCTCCTACTCTCTCTCATAATTGACCTGACAATGGGATGTCCGTTTTCACGTGTCCAACATAGCGATTCGGGATTCTTCCATGTTCCACGATGATCACCGTGGTGAGTCTGGTTACGGATCCGTCACCGGACAGCATCATGACAATAGTATGGATTGACTCTACTCGCCCTGCTGTCCATGACCTCCCGTAATTTGTGTATTTATTAATTGGAGTTAACTGGAAGCTTGTACTTTTTCCTCTCCCTCACCCATTGCACTCATTGTTCCTTCTTGGTATCCATGAGCCTGTTTCAGCTTCCTTGCATGTGTTCCTGCGTATTGTCTTGGGGATTCTGCCTCGAAGTGACAACATCCCTCTCGGACTTAAGTCACTTAGTTAACATCATCCCCTCTAGGTGTAGGTCTCTCCAGACCACGTGGCACTGTCCATTCGTCCATCCGCGGGCCCGTAGTGGAACTGCCGGGTCTTCCAGGAGTTTTCTGTGGAATGTTTTGAGGGACTTCTGTCCTGTTTTCCCTAATGGCTTTCCTCCACCTCCGTTTCGCCCTCTCCCCCTCGCCCCCACCACCAACCCCTGTTCCGTGTTGCCTTCTGTCTTCTGTCGGAGAGCGGATTCTGTCAGGTATGAGTCGAGAGCTCTGTGTCCGCCCGCCAGCCCGCCCACCCGGCCCCATCTCGAACGGTGGTCTCTATCACGTGTTCCGTCAGGAGCAGGCACTTTCTGCTTGTTTTTGGAACTTGCTGTCGAGATTCCAGGTTCTGGGCCTGTCCGGATACCTCTTAGAAACGGAAATGCGTGCGTTTTCCCCTTTTTAAAATTGTGTTCGTTTGTTTACTTATTTATTTATTTATTTACTTACTTACATTTATTTATTTATTTAGGCCTTTTTTTTTTTTTTTTTTTTTTTTTTTTTTTTTTTTTTTTTGGTTCTTGCTGCTGTTGTTGCTTTCGGTGGTTGTTTGTTTATTCGGGGAGGGGAGGTAATTCGTTTCTTTTGCTGGTTTGTTGCCTGACTTAGTGATTGCCTGACTTACCGACTTCCTTATTTACTTGAACGGAAGTCCTGAAGATCGAACCCTGCACCTTGCGCGTGCTGGGCAGGCACTCTGCCCCTGAGTTCTACGCTCCATCCTCCCCCCTCGCCCCCTCCCCCATTTGGGGGAGGAAAAAAATAATTTTTTTTTTCTTTTAAACTGAAAACGGTCCTTTTGGGTCTCCCGCGCGTGTTTCATCCCTGGTTTTCTGGCTTCTAGGAGGTGGAGTTGACCGAGTTCTTGGGCTGTTGAGGAGAGGAACCCCTGATGGGCTGCGGTTGTGCTTTTTCTACGGTGTTTTTGTTTTTGTTTTTAAACCCCAGAGTAGTTCTACAACTTGATTTCCCTTTGGTGGTGGGTTTTGTCGTTTGTTTTCATGTTTCCTTCCTTTCTTCCTTTCTTTCTTTCTTTCTTTCTTTCTTTCTTTCTTTCTTTCTTTCTTTCTTTCTTTTTCTTTCTTTCTTTCTTTCTTTCTTTCTTTCTTTCTTTCTTTCTTTCTTTCTTTCTTTCTTTTTCTTTTCTTTTCTTTTCTTTTCTTTTCTTTTCTTTTCTTTCCTTCCTTCCTTCCTTCCTTCCTTCCTTCCTTCCTTCCTTCCTTTCTTTCTTTTCTTTCTTTTTTTTTTTTTCGGATGGGGCTACAGTTTCCTTGTCCACGTTGACTGTGTCAAACACACGCACCGACACACACACGCACACCCAGACACGCGGATGCGCATGCACAGTGTTGCTCTGTGTAGATGCACTGAACCTCGATTTACCGAGCGGGTGGCTATCGACTCGCCCCCCCGAACCCCCGCCCGCATTTTTTTTGTTTTCCCTCCTCCTTCCTGCGGTTGTGGTCAGCCGTGCTGACGTCCGTGTTCTCACGACCGACCGCGAGTGCGTTTTCCCCAGGCGCCCGTTTGTTGTCTTTGGGCTTTGTCGCGATCTGTGCCGAGATCGATTTCTCTTTCCGCTTCGATGGGGTTCGCGGTCTTCATCCTTTCTTTTCTAGCTTCTGGGCTTTGCCTGTCTGCTTTCGAAAGACCTCCCGCATTCGAGAGGACGGACTCCAAAGCCGATTCCTGCGTTGTTCTCTGAGCGCTCGCCTGGTTTCGGTTTGCCAGCCCCCGCCTTCCCTCCCTCTTCCCCTCCTCCCCTTCCCAACCTCCCACCCGGGAACCCGGGATCTCGTCCTGGTCGCTCTGGGCCACCCGCGGCGTCGGCCCCGGCCCCGCCGGCGTGTCCGTGTGATCTCCCCCGCCCGGGGAATCGCGTGGGGAGCGCGTCCCCTTCGCGGCAGCCGCCCGGCCGGCCGTGTCTTGCCAAACCCCGGCTCCCTCCGTCCTCCCCGCCCTGATCTGTTGCCGGGGTCGCGTCGCGCCGCGTCGCGTCGTGTCGCCTCGTGTCGTGCCGTGCCGTGCCGTGCCGTGCCGTGACGAGGGTGAGCGGGCTCCGAGGCGGACGCCACGGGGCCGCCCGGCGCCTCAGTCCGGGACGAGCTCGGGCGTTTGGGCGGCCGGCGGCGGTCGGGATCGGTTTCCGGGGACGTTGGCGACGGTTGTCGGGCGCCATCTGGCTGCCGCTCTGAGATCGTCCCTCTTCTCCCGAGCGTCGGCGACCTCGGCAAGGGATGGGGCTCGGCGGCGGGGCCCGAGGCAGACTTCGGGGAGGCTGGCGACACCGGCGGTGACAGTCCCCGTGGCGCTGAGCCGCGGGCGCGTCCTGCTCTCGGCGCAGATTGGACTCGCAGGATGATGAGGGGGTGACTGTCGCCGCGCTCCCGGGATCTCGTGTGCCGGGGGAAGCCGTGTGGCCTGGCCTGGTCGACCAGCATCCGCCTGTGCCCCTCCAGCCGCGGAGACCGACCCGAGCCGATCGGACACGGCCTGCGCCTTGCCGCCGCGGGGGAAAGGGAGAGAGTGTCCCGCGCCCGGGCCGCCGGCGGCTAGGTGGTCAGGCCCTCGTCTGCGTCCCTTGGACGACTGCTCGTGAGGCGAGGAGCGGCCCGGGCCCAGTGCGGTGAGGCCGGGGACGGGCGCGCTGGGGTTCCCGGTCGTCGGAGGCGCCTCCTTGGATGAAATGTTTTCTGAGTCCCGATGGATCCGGAGACGTGGCTGGGCCGGCCCCTGTTGGCGCGGGAGGCCTGGGAGGGGGTGCCCCCCGGCCCGTAAGCCTGCCCGCGTGGGTTCCGGTGGCGTTGGAGGGACCGAGACTTCATCCGGACTCGGGGACCGGCACGGGGGCGTCCTGCGAGGGATGTGGGGGAGGCAGGCTTTCCCCGGCCCGGGGCCCGGTGCTCGGGAGCGGTCCCTCGTGGGGGGCCCTCTCGTCGGAGGCGCCTCTGTGGCATCTCCCCGAGTCCCCGGCCACGCGGGCGAGAAAAGGGCAGGGCGTCCCCGGCCTGATCCCGTCTCCCTCTCGTCCCTTCCCATTCCCATTCCCATTCCCATTCCCACTTCTCCTCCTAAGCCTCCTCCTAATCCCCCTCCCCTCTCCCCTCTCCCCTCTCCCCTCCCCCTACCAACCCCCCCACCCCGGTCGATCAGATGGCCCCCGAGAGCTTCGGGGCTGCCATTTATGGGGGTAGGGCTGGGGGCAGGTGGCCGGACCGAGGTCCCGGGGTCCCCCCTTGCAAATCGTGGACCCGCCCCGTTTCTGGGCGCTGTCATTTTTCCTGTCGTGTTGGGCATTTTCTGCCAGCAGATAGGTGCTGACACGGTCTTCCTCGGTGTCTGTCACCGAGTGTTGGGGTCTCCGGACGCGTGCGGGGCTCTGGGCTTCTCTCTGCGTGAGCCCTGGCCTGGTAGCCGACTCCGCTTCTGACACTTGAGCCGCCCGCCCGGGCCTGCGCGCCGGCTCTCGTGTGTGCGTCCGGCTGACGTGGCCCGTGGTGGCCACCTCCGGTCTCTGGTGCCCGAGGGCGGTGGGGTGAGGTGGCGGCGTGGGTCTTTTACCCCGTGCGCTCCCCGCCGCAGGCACCCGGTGGTGGCCGGCACGACCCACCCCCGTAGGCTCCGTGCCGCGTGTCAGGCATTCCCCGCCTGGGGTCGTTGGCCGCTCTCCTCGGAGAGGACTGAGGAGTGGGTGGCGCCTGGCGAGGCTGAAGCAGGCCCCTCTGGTGGTTGTCCTCGCCGGGCCCTCCCCTCTGGGGCCTCCCTGCCCCACATGGCTGGCTCGCTCGCTCGCTCGCTCACTCACTCACTAGATCGATGTGGTGAAGTCATGCTCCCCCGGGCCGGGCCTAAGCCGCGCCAGACGAGGGACGGGGACGTTCATGGCGAACGTGGCTTCTCTTCTCGTTCTGCCTGCGGGCCCCTCGCCTCTCCTCTGCCGCCCGTGGGTGGCGGGGGGAAGGCAGGGGTGCGGACTCCGGCCCGACCTCGGTCTCCCGTGCCTTGTGGTGTCGGCGGGGCCGGGGTCTTGTGACGCGGCAGACACTCTCGCCTCTCGCCTGCTCGGCGTCCTGTCTCGCGAGCGGCCCTCCCCCGCGGCGGGGGAGGGCTGCCCCGCCGCCACGCCACGTACCCCCTCGTCGGGGTGTGAGCGTGTCTCGCCTTGGTCCTCTGCGGTGCCCCTGGAGCGCTCCAGGTTGTCCCTCAGGTGCCCGAGGCCGAGCGGCGGCATCGCTTCCCGTCCCCAGCGAGTCCTCTCGGGTAACCCCCTGCGGTGGTCGTGTCTCCCGAGCGCCTCTCTTGAGGCGTGGGGGAGGGGTCGAGACGGTAAGCGAGGCGTGGCCGCTCCCCACCCTCGGTGGGGCCGGGGCCGCCTCCTGAACGTCAGTCCTCACCCTGTACCGGGGGGGGGACTGACGTGGCCGGGCGCACGCCGGGTGGGTCCCCCTCAGCGGGGTTCGCGCCCGGGCGTGGGGAGCGATCGTGG
>NW_027413909.1:30000-34268 GCF_048773025.1 Camelus bactrianus | reverse complement strand
AGGGAGACAGACAGACACGCATGCGCGCGCGCGCACACACACACACAGAGAATAGCGAAATGGAGAGAGAGGCAGAGAGAGAGAGAGAGAGAGAGAGAGAGAGAGAGAGAGAGAGAGAGAGAGACAGACAGACAGACAGACAGACAGACAGACAGACAGACAGACACGGATCTAGGTCAGGGATACTACACATGGGTATTCTTCTGAGTGATTTTATGTGTTTTCTCAATCGCCACCTCTATGGAGATAAAAATCGCTCCCATAAGATGAAGGGAGTCCTTCTGCCACCGCCCACGGCCCCGCCCACCAGCACCGCTTGTGTTTGTCAGGGATTCCAAGCCAAAGCACGTGGAGGAGCGGGAGAGCTTCCTGGCAGCCCAAGGAGGAGGAAAGTCCGGCAGCATGAGAGAGGTGGTTGGCACGGGGAAGCTGGAGGCCGGCTGACGAGAAGATGGGTGAGGGGGCAGGGAGGAGGGTTTCCCAAGTTGGAGAGCCAAGACGAGGGAGGGGAGCTGTCGGTGGCTGCGTTCTGACCCCGACCCCAACCCTGACTGGAGCGGATCCCTGAAAGGAGGCGGTTCGGGCTCTCTGGCCGAGAACGCCCCTCTCTTCCTCTTTGTGCAGAAACACCTTCCGCAGACCGAGAAAGTCCATCCCGAGACCCTCGTCGGAAGAGTCCTTTCCAGACCCATCACGATCCTCCTGGGCCAAGGGGTCCAGGGGATGGGGCGGGGCCTCCATTCGATCCGTCTTCCGTCCGTCCGTCCATCCACAAGATCTTGAACATCCATGTAGGATTCTGGATGGTAGCAGTTTTCCAGGATCCTCCAAATCCTTGTAAGTCCTCTCCTGGCAGATTCGACCCCTAGGTCGTACCGCGCAGCACAGGGCACTAGATTCAGTCCCTCGGGACGAGGGTTCCTGAAAAAGACCAGGAAAAAGAAGAACAGAATCACTATGGTGTGCACCAGCCAGAAACCAGCACCACCTTGTCACTCTAACAGACTTGCAAAAGGCGGGGTAGGGAGAGAAAGTCATAGGATGGCTACCATCCCTCCCACCCCCACCCCACACGCCAAGCCCCAGACCATCGTCATCCCTGCTCCCCCTCCCCTCCCCTTTCCTCTCCCTTCCCCCTCCCCCTCCCCCTCCCCTCCATCGACGCCCGCCTCCCGCTTGTACCCCACTCCTCTGAACCCAGCACCACCCACCCCAGCCTGGACGGGCTCGGCTCAGATCGGCTCGGCTCGGCTCGGCCCGGCCCGTCCGTCCGGTCGACTTCTTCGCAGGGTCTAAAATAGCGCCCGGCCGACAGGCAGGTGGCACATGGCACATGGCAGGGGAGCGAGCGGGACGGTTCGGGATCTCTGGGTGGCAGGGACACGCGGCCGGACAACCAGGAGCACGGACGGCCTGGCGTGCGTTTCTCCGCTCGGGGGGGCCTCGACCAGAGACCGTGGTACGGGGAACGGGGACACACACACACCACACACACACCACACACACACACCACACACACCACACAGACACAGACACACAGACACACAGACACACAGACACACAGACACACACACCCACCCCTTCACCCCCACCCCCAAACCTCTGACAGCTTTCGTTTGTTTTCGGCCGACCGTCCCTCGATGAGGTACGAGTGCCTTGGCTGGGGCTGGGGGGGGGGGTGGAGTTCCTCCCTCCACAACGACCCCACACGGGCTCTGTTCTGGTCACCCGAGTCCTCTTCCAAGTCAGACCACAGGCCTCCATCACCCGGCGCGAGCACTCGGGGAAACAGTCACCATCCTCATCGCTCCGCTCCACCTCTACACGTGAAGAACTGTTCCCAGCCCACGCCACTCCACCCCACCCCACGCCCCGATGCCACCCACCGCAGTGGAGAGAAACGAGACGAATCCACAGACGTGCATCAATCCGATGAAGAAAACGACGGCCCTATTCCAAGGAAGCATAGATATCTAGGTAGGAGATTCATCGAGTACTATGGAGGCGGTGGGAAAGGGGGGGGTTGCGGTGGGGAGGGTCTAGAGATCAGGCAGTACAGCCCATGCTTAGCATGCAAAAAATAAAGGTCCAGGGTTCAATCCCCAGCACCTACTCTTCAAAAATAACCCGAGAAGAAGCAAGACGGCGGAGTAGAAGGACGCTCGTAGCTCACCCTCTCCCACAAATACACCAAAACTCACATCGACGGACCCACTCGGCCAATCAGACCACCTGCGGAACTCCGACAGAACACCGCCCTCTTCGAAAGACAAAGACGCCCAAAATCTGGTAGGAGAAAAGGAGAAAAGAAAGAGTCAAAAGCAAAACAGTGCGGGAGGGCCCGGCAGAGGAGGAATAGGGCTCGTTCGCCAGACCTCCCCGTCTCCAACGGAGAGGCCGACGGGACGGTGGGGGAGCCTCCGAGTCTCAGATCTGCCCGGAGCGCCCCTTGACCGACCGACCCAAGTGAAACGGGCACAGAGGGTCCCCGCGACACCCAGCCCGAGTCGCAGGCCGGCAGCCGGGGGCCGGGACAGGCCGCACGAGCCGGGCAGAGGACCGTGGCGGCGGCACCACGCGCCGTGGCCGGGAGGGGATACAGAGCAGAACAACCCGCCCCCCCAACCCGTCCATTACGGGGAAAGAAAGGCAAAGCAACACGGCCGGTGTGCCCTGGGGAGAGGGGCGCCGTAGCCTCCATCTCCTCAGACCCGCGGCGCCATCACCGGCCCTTCTCGCGAGAAGAGAGGCGGGGCGCAGCCACAGCCGCCATAGCCCCTGGCGCGCGGCGCGCAGCGCGCGGGCGGGGGCGGGAGCGGGGGCGGGGCCGAGACTCGAATCCGCACCCGGGGGCTCTGCAACCTCCTAGGCAGGACTGAGACTCGTTTTCAGCCTGAGGCAGATATTATATATCTGCCCCGGTACCTCAGAGAACTCGCGCCACCAAGACTAAGAAGGAGCCGAGTTTTGGAATGCAGCAGGGGCGGGGCGGTTCCACCGTCTTCCCCGAGCCCACCTACGGAGAGGAGCGCCGACCCGAGGCGGAGCACACAGCCGCACAGAGCAGCGGAGCGACCGGCGCCGGGAGAGGGCAGGCGGCCAGCCACCCTCCCTCCTTCCCGGCAGGAACGCAGCATCCGACCGCGGTGCCAGGAGGGGGCGCGATCTACTTGCCCACAGGCACCGAGGGCAGCACAGACGAGGGCGCCGACAGAGGGCCCGCGGAAACAGCAAGCTGAGTTCACGAAACAGGGCGACGACAGAAAGACTTCTCGGTGAAACCGTTAAGAGCGCACCGTCTCCAGGAGAACACATCCTTTTATTTTTTTTTTTTTTCCCTCTTTTTTTTTTTTCTTTTCCTTTTTCTTTTTTAATCTCTTTTACATCGGTTTTACCTTCTGTTACCTTTTTAACCTTTACTTTTGAACAGTCGTATACGTTTACGGTTTTAATCCCTTTTAAATGTTTCATTTCAAGTCTTTTCATTATTATTATTTTTAAACATCCACCCCCTTCCCTTTTTCATTCTCTTGGTTTTGATCTCCTGTTACTGGTTATTCACAGGTTTCAAATATTGTTTCTCGGTTTTTTTCCTCCTTTTTATTAAGGTTATTAAAAGACGTCTCAACTCGATCGCTATTCTGCTTCCACTTACTCTTCTATTCATGATTACACACTGTCTTCAAACCTTTTCTTTCTCCCGTCTTTTAAAATCCTCTGTTTTATCTTTTGTTAAAATCTGTTCTATTTCCGATTACCTTTTAAAAATTTACTTTTGAAACAATTGTATATTATTTTCTGATCTTTTCTATTTGTTTTTAAAGGCTTTTAGAAGACGTCTCAGCTCAATTGCTATTCTGCTTCAACTTGCTCTTCTATTATTGATCGTACACTGTTTTCAAACCTTTTTTTCTCCATTCTTTTAACATCCTGCCCCCACCCCCTCTCTCCCTCTCCCCCTCTGTCTCTGTCTCTGTCTCTCTCTCTCTCCCCCTATCCCCCTCTCTCTTTTAAAGTTTTATGCCTGCCTAGGCTTTCGATAAATACATAAACTCCTTAAGGACACCAATAGATAACTGATACTCCTTAAGCCACAGTGCCAGAGAGATAGGAGCATTATGAAGAAGCAGAGGAACCACTCCCAATTAAAAGAGCCAGAGAAATTCCCTGAAAGCACGATCCATGAAATAGACGTGGATGGCCCGCTCGATCAAGATTTCCAAAAAGGAGTGATCCAAGTCCTGAAGGAACTCCAAGAGATAGTGTTG
>NW_027413909.1:20000-22500 GCF_048773025.1 Camelus bactrianus | reverse complement strand
CATGTCCCGCGCCCCACCGCGGGGCGGGGATTCGGCGCTGGGCTCTTCCCTGTTCACTCGCCGTTACTGAGGGAATCCTGGTTAGTTTCTTTTCCTCCGCTGACTAATATGCTTAAATTCAGCGGGTCGCCACGTCTGATCTGAGGTCGCGGCTCGGAGGGGACGGAGAAGGTGCCCGCGAAGCGGGAGAGGGCGGGACGGAGGGAGAGGGGCCGCGCGCCAGCGAGGCGCCGAACCGCGGTCGACCGCCCGGTCCCCCTCCCCCTCAACCGACCCACCCACCCACGCCCGAACACGGGGTTCGGGCGGGAGGGCGGAAGGGCGGAAGGAAGAAGGGAGGCGGACGGGACGGGGACGGGAGCACGAGCCGGCGACGTGGCACGGGACGGGCGGGCGGCGAGAGGGGAAGCCGCGCGCACGCGCGCGACGCCGGGCCCAGGCCGGAGGCGTCGTCGTGCCGGGGAGGAGGGTAGAGGGGGGCGGCGGCGGCAGCCGCCGGTCGGTCGGTCGTGAGGCGGGCGGGTCCGAAGAAGCCCGGCGGCCGCCCCGCGGCGACCGTCAGGGCCCCTTGCCCCACCACGCGACGCCAACCGCACCGGCGCGAGCCGCTCCGCTCCGCTCCGCTCCCACCCGTCCTCCGCACGGCCACGAGACGCCCACGACGGGCGACGGACGCGCGGCGGCGGCGCCCCCGAAGAACGCCGCCCCGGGGGCCCAGGGGCACGAAGCGCGGCCGCGGACGCAGCCCGGGGGAAAGCGCGCAGCGGCGGGCGACGCCGCGGCGTCCCGCGGGTCGCCGCCGGGGCACGCATCCCCGGGGCGCGGCCGCGCGCGCGCCTCGGCCACGGCGAGGAGCCGCCCGTCCCGACGGGGCGAGGCTGGGGCCGCGGTGGCGCGACGGGAGGGTGGGGGCGGCGCGGCGCGGAGGCCCTAACCGCCCCCACCCACCCCGGCACCACCGCGACGCACCCGGGCACGCGCCCCGGAGAACGCTTGCGGCGCGAGGAGGGGCTCCCGGTGGGAACGCGGCGGCCGCGGCCGCGGCCGCGGCCTCGGCCACGCGCGAGCTCCCCCCTCCCCGTTTTCTCCCTTCCCTTTCGCGGGCGGCACCTCCCGGGCCTCGACGCCGCCTGCCGCCGCCGCCGCCCGCCCCCGCGCCCTCCCGGGCGCGGGACCGGCCGGAGGAGGGACAGACGGCGCGACGGCAGAGGCGCCGTGTCTGCACTTAGGGGGACGGAGGGCACCGCGGCCCTGCGAGGAAACCCCCAGCCGCGCGACCCCGCGGGCACACACCCGGGGGGGCGCGATTGATCGTCAAGCGACGCTCAGACAGGCGTAGCCCCGGGAGGAACCCGGGGCCGCAAGTGCGTTCGAAGTGTCGATGATCAATGTGTCCTGCAATTCACATTAATTCTCGCAGCTAGCTGCGTTCTTCATCGACGCACGAGCCGAGTGATCCACCGCTAAGAGTCGTACGAGAAGTTTCTTCTGCCTTCGGTTCTGTGGCACGGCACGTCTCCCGCCCCCACCCACCCCGGGAGGGTGAGAGGGGGGGGTCGCCTCGGGCCGGCCGAGTCAGAGAGAAATCAGACCGGAGGGTCGGGAAGGTTTCACAACGGGGCGCAGCCGGCACCGACACCGCGCGTGCCGGCTCGGACACCCCACAGGCGCCCGGGGGTTCCCGCCTCCCGCGGGGACGCGCCACCACGCGGCCACCGGCCGTCCGACGGGCCCGCCGGGTGAGGCCCCACCCGACGGACACGGCGGCGGCGGCGGCGGCGGTCAGCGACGTGGCGCGGCGCCCCGGCCCGGTGGAGGCGGAGTCCGTGGGACGAGGGACGGACCTCCCACGTCCCCACGGGCCCGACCGCCCCGACCCCAAGGCGGACGGGCGACTCCCCCGAGGGTCTTTAAACCTCCGCGCCGGGACGCGCTAGGTACCTGGAGAGGGCGAGGCGGGCGAGGCGGGGACGGCACGGACCCCCCCCACCAGCCCCAACCGCCGGCCACCGCGCCCCGACGCCGACCACCACACCCCGGCCACGGCCGGGGGTCCTCGCCGCCGCGGGCCCTCGACACGGGGCCACACCGGGCACCGGCCGGCCACCGCCCACGCCACCGGGTCCCACACGCCAACGCGTGCCGACGGCATCCTAAGCCCACTCCCCACGAGGCCGGGCGGAGAGGGCCCTCCCCCCGCGTCCCGACGACAGACCACCCTCCTTCCCACCTCCACATCCCCAAACCCCCAAGGCCCGGCAGGACCCCCAACCCGCACACGCGTTCCCGGGGTCCCCCTTCTCGCCACGGGGGACGAGGGGAGCCCACGACGGGACGCGGGCCACAAGCGGGCAGGGCGCCTCGGGCGCGTGGGGCGGGAACCGGGAGGCGAGAGGAGAGAGCCGGCCGGACGGGGAGAAGAGGCCCGAAGCTCGCTCGCTCGGGTGGGGGGAAAAGGCGAGAGGAGAGGCACGTGGCAAGGCGGGGCGGCGGGATCGGA
>NW_027413909.1:0-15000 GCF_048773025.1 Camelus bactrianus | reverse complement strand
GAAGCGATGCCGCCGCTCGGCCTCGGGCACCTGAGGGACAACCTGGAGCGCTCCAGGGGCACCGCAGAGGACCAAGGCGAGACACGCTCACACCCCGACGAGGGGGTACGTGGCGTGGCGGCGGGGCAGCCCTCCCCCGCCGCGGGGGAGGGCCGCTCGCGAGACAGGACGCCGAGCAGGCGAGGAGGCGAGAGTGTCTGCCGCGTCACAAGACCCCGGCCCCGCCGACACCACAAGGCACGGGAGACCGAGGTCGGGCCGGAGTCCGCACCCCTGCCTTCCCCCCGCCACCCACGGGCGGCAGAGGAGAGGCGAGGGGCCCGCAGGCAGAACGAGAAGAGAAGCCACGTTCGCCATGAACGTCCCCGTCCCTCGTCTGGCGCGGCTTAGGCCCGGCCCGGGGGAGCATGACTTCACCACATCGATCTAGTGAGTGAGTGAGCGAGCGAGCGAGCGAGCCAGCCATGTGGGGCAGGGAGGCCCCAGAGGGGAGGGCCCGGCGAGGACAACCACCAGAGGGGCCTGCTTCAGCCTCGCCAGGCGCCACCCACTCCTCAGTCCTCTCCGAGGAGAGCGGCCAACGACCCCAGGCGGGGAATGCCTGACACGCGGCACGGAGCCTACGGGGGTGGGGTCGTGCCGGCCACCACCGGGTGCCTGCGGCGGGGAGCGCACGGGGTAAAAGACCCACGCCGCCACCTCACCCCACCGCCCTCGGGCCACCAGAGACCGGAGGTGGCACCACGGGCCACGTCAGCCGGACGCACACACGAGAGCCGGCGCGCAGGCCCGGGCGGGCGGCTCAAGTGTCAGAAGCGGAGTCGGCTACCAGGCCAGGGCTCACGCAGAGAGAAGCCCAGAGCCCCGCACGCGTCCGGAGACCCAACACTCGGTGACAGACACCGAGGAAGACCGTGTCAGCACCTATCTGCTGGCAGAAAATGCCCAACACGACAGGAAAAATGACAGCGCCCAGAAACGGGGCGGGTCCACGATTTGCAAGGGGGGACCCCGGGACCTCGGTCCGGCCACCTGCCCCCAGCCCTACCCCCATAAATGGCAGCCCCGAAGCTCTCGGGGGCCATCTGATCGACCGGGGTGGGGGGGTTGGTAGGGGGAGGGGAGAGGGGAGAGGGGAGAGGGGAGGGGGATTAGGAGGAGGCTTAGGAGGAGAAGTGGGAATGGGAATGGGAATGGGAATGGGAAGGGACGAGAGGGAGACGGGATCAGGCCGGGGACGCCCTGCCCTTTTCTCGCCCGCGTGGCCGGGGACTCGGGGAGATGCCACAGAGGCGCCTCCGACGAGAGGGCCCCCCACGAGGGACCGCTCCCGAGCACCGGGCCCCGGGCCGGGGAAAGCCTGCCTCCCCCACATCCCTCGCAGGACGCCCCCGTGCCGGTCCCCGAGTCCGGATGAAGTCTCGGTCCCTCCAACGCCACCGGAACCCACGCGGGCAGGCTTACGGGCCGGGGGGCACCCCCTCCCAGGCCTCCCGCGCCAACAGGGGCCGGCCCAGCCACGTCTCCGGATCCATCGGGACTCAGAAAACATTTCATCCAAGGAGGCGCCTCCGACGACCGGGAACCCCAGCGCGCCCGTCCCCGGCCTCACCGCACTGGGCCCGGGCCGCTCCTCGCCTCACGAGCAGTCGTCCAAGGGACGCAGACGAGGGCCTGACCACCTAGCCGCCGGCGGCCCGGGCGCGGGACACTCTCTCCCTTTCCCCCGCGGCGGCAAGGCGCAGGCCGTGTCCGATCGGCTCGGGTCGGTCTCCGCGGCTGGAGGGGCACAGGCGGATGCTGGTCGACCAGGCCAGGCCACACGGCTTCCCCCGGCACACGAGATCCCGGGAGCGCGGCGACAGTCACCCCCTCATCATCCTGCGAGTCCAATCTGCGCCGAGAGCAGGACGCGCCCGCGGCTCAGCGCCACGGGGACTGTCACCGCCGGTGTCGCCAGCCTCCCCGAAGTCTGCCTCGGGCCCCGCCGCCGAGCCCCATCCCTTGCCGAGGTCGCCGACGCTCGGGAGAAGAGGGACGATCTCAGAGCGGCAGCCAGATGGCGCCCGACAACCGTCGCCAACGTCCCCGGAACCGATCCCGACCGCCGCCGGCCGCCCAAACGCCCGAGCTCGTCCCGGACTGAGGCGCCGGGCGGCCCCGTGGCGTCCGCCTCGGAGCCCGCTCACCCTCGTCACGGCACGGCACGGCACGGCACGGCACGACACGAGGCGACACGACGCGACGCGGCGCGACGCGACCCCGGCAACAGATCAGGGCGGGGAGGACGGAGGGAGCCGGGGTTTGGCAAGACACGGCCGGCCGGGCGGCTGCCGCGAAGGGGACGCGCTCCCCACGCGATTCCCCGGGCGGGGGAGATCACACGGACACGCCGGCGGGGCCGGGGCCGACGCCGCGGGTGGCCCAGAGCGACCAGGACGAGATCCCGGGTTCCCGGGTGGGAGGTTGGGAAGGGGAGGAGGGGAAGAGGGAGGGAAGGCGGGGGCTGGCAAACCGAAACCAGGCGAGCGCTCAGAGAACAACGCAGGAATCGGCTTTGGAGTCCGTCCTCTCGAATGCGGGAGGTCTTTCGAAAGCAGACAGGCAAAGCCCAGAAGCTAGAAAAGAAAGGATGAAGACCGCGAACCCCATCGAAGCGGAAAGAGAAATCGATCTCGGCACAGATCGCGACAAAGCCCAAAGACAACAAACGGGCGCCTGGGGAAAACGCACTCGCGGTCGGTCGTGAGAACACGGACGTCAGCACGGCTGACCACAACCGCAGGAAGGAGGAGGGAAAACAAAAAAATGCGGGCGGGGGTTCGGGGGGGCGAGTCGATAGCCACCCGCTCGGTAAATCGAGGTTCAGTGCATCTACACAGAGCAACACTGTGCATGCGCATCCGCGTGTCTGGGTGTGCGTGTGTGTGTCGGTGCGTGTGTTTGACACAGTCAACGTGGACAAGGAAACTGTAGCCCCATCCGAAAAAAAAAAAAAGAAAGAAAAGAAAGAAAGGAAGGAAGGAAGGAAGGAAGGAAGGAAGGAAGGAAGGAAGGAAAGAAAAGAAAAGAAAAGAAAAGAAAAGAAAAGAAAAGAAAAAGAAAGAAAGAAAGAAAGAAAGAAAGAAAGAAAGAAAGAAAGAAAGAAAGAAAGAAAGAAAAAGAAAGAAAGAAAGAAAGAAAGAAAGAAAGAAAGAAAGAAAGAAAGAAAGGAAGAAAGGAAGGAAACATGAAAACAAACGACAAAACCCACCACCAAAGGGAAATCAAGTTGTAGAACTACTCTGGGGTTTAAAAACAAAAACAAAAACACCGTAGAAAAAGCACAACCGCAGCCCATCAGGGGTTCCTCTCCTCAACAGCCCAAGAACTCGGTCAACTCCACCTCCTAGAAGCCAGAAAACCAGGGATGAAACACGCGCGGGAGACCCAAAAGGACGTTTTCAGTTTAAAAGAAAAAAAAAATTATTTTTTTCCTCCCCCAAATGGGGGAGGGGGGCGAGGGGGGAGGATGGAGCGTAGAACTCAGGGGCAGAGTGCCTGCCCAGCACGCGCAAGGTGCAGGGTTCGATCTTCAGGACTTCCGTTCAAGTAAATAAGGAAGTCGGTAAGTCAGGCAATCACTAAGTCAGGCAACAAACCAGCAAAAGAAACGAATTACCTCCCCTCCCCGAATAAACAAACAACCACCGAAAGCAACAACAGCAGCAAGAACCAAAAAAAAAAAAAAAAAAAAAAAAAAAAAAAAAAAAAAAAGGCCTAAATAAATAAATAAATGTAAGTAAGTAAATAAATAAATAAATAAGTAAACAAACGAACACAATTTTAAAAAGGGGAAAACGCACGCATTTCCGTTTCTAAGAGGTATCCGGACAGGCCCAGAACCTGGAATCTCGACAGCAAGTTCCAAAAACAAGCAGAAAGTGCCTGCTCCTGACGGAACACGTGATAGAGACCACCGTTCGAGATGGGGCCGGGTGGGCGGGCTGGCGGGCGGACACAGAGCTCTCGACTCATACCTGACAGAATCCGCTCTCCGACAGAAGACAGAAGGCAACACGGAACAGGGGTTGGTGGTGGGGGCGAGGGGGAGAGGGCGAAACGGAGGTGGAGGAAAGCCATTAGGGAAAACAGGACAGAAGTCCCTCAAAACATTCCACAGAAAACTCCTGGAAGACCCGGCAGTTCCACTACGGGCCCGCGGATGGACGAATGGACAGTGCCACGTGGTCTGGAGAGACCTACACCTAGAGGGGATGATGTTAACTAAGTGACTTAAGTCCGAGAGGGATGTTGTCACTTCGAGGCAGAATCCCCAAGACAATACGCAGGAACACATGCAAGGAAGCTGAAACAGGCTCATGGATACCAAGAAGGAACAATGAGTGCAATGGGTGAGGGAGAGGAAAAAGTACAAGCTTCCAGTTAACTCCAATTAATAAATACACAAATTACGGGAGGTCATGGACAGCAGGGCGAGTAGAGTCAATCCATACTATTGTCATGATGCTGTCCGGTGACGGATCCGTAACCAGACTCACCACGGTGATCATCGTGGAACATGGAAGAATCCCGAATCGCTATGTTGGACACGTGAAAACGGACATCCCATTGTCAGGTCAATTATGAGAGAGAGTAGGAGAGAGAGAGACAGAGAGAGAGAGAGAGAGAGAGAGAAAATTCTCACTGTCTTACCGGAAAAAAAAAAAAAAAAGAGTTCAGTGAGATAAAGAGTGGATGTAGGTGAGGGCAATAGGTGGAGGAGATGAAAACCACGACGGCGACACATGTGCGGCATCCCACACGGTGGCAGTGCAGTGTGATCCTATGCATGCTCAGCTGTCTCCTAGCCACCTCCAAGTTGACATCCAGGGTCATCCTTTTAGGTTTCGTGGCTGCACTTTCGTCTGTCTCGGGCAATACTCTCCCTTGATTTTCCATGGGGGAAGGGAGGTGGGGTGGCCGGGCGGGCCACACCACGACACACCGCGTCGCGCGTGACCTGGAAAACAGATACACACCCGCCCACCACCCACGGGCTCCGAAATCGGTCACTGGTCACGACGCACACTTCGTCGGTCCCTTACGGGGCGATGGCGGACCAAACAGGCAGCGGCCAACTTTGTCGTGCACACAATGACGGTTCGTCCCTCGTGGAAACAAACTGATGACGAGACAGCGTGTTCAGGGGGCGGGTGTCCTTTCAGGAAGACAGAGTCATTGAAAGTCCCGCACACGGGAACTGTGCCAAGGGAGATCTCCATCACCCTACCCAACCCTGATCCAAATTCTCGTTCGGGCAGCTAAGGGTCAAGGTCAAAGTTTCTTTCTTCCCGGGGCAGGGGTCCTTTTGGGCCTCGATGGTTGTTCAACTGGAGAGATCGCCCTTGGGCTGCATATACACTTCGGGGTGGTCCATAGGGTTCCACGACAGTCCCGCCACCAGGCAGGTGGTTCCACCTGATGAAACCGGTCTGGTCTTTCGTTCCAGGAAGACAAAGGTCCGTGGCTGAAGCCAACGAGAAACCCAGGGTGTGAGTCCGGAGCGCCACCAGTCAGGAAGATGTCTAGGCATCGGGCTCGAAGAGGCTCGGGTGGCCTGAAAAACGCATGCGGGTTCAGGTCCACTTTCTGAGTGGCCTCCACAGCAACGGGCAGGAGGAGGGTCTCGAGAGGGGACACGGCAGTGACCTCTCTCCAGCAGATGTCCAGCTGCTCAGCCCGGCTCGGCGGGGCTTCAGGGAAAGGGCGGCTTTGGTTCTCGAGGATGCCAAGTCCAAAGCGGGAGAACCATGGGCAACGGGAGTCGGAAGAGCGTTGGCCAACCATCGGAGAAAACTCGAAGCACGCGTGACGTGGCCCAGCGTATCAGTGGAAGGCGGGGCGGGGCGGGGAGGGGGAGGGTGGCGGGAAGCACGCAAAGATGATGACACAGAACCGCATTCTCATCTCTATCACGCTGTACGAGAGTTTCCACTGAGACATGCTCCCCTTCCCCTGGTCTCTCCAAGGACGCGCATTTCTACCAAAAAATCACCCCCATTCAGACTTGTCGGCTGGCCAGATCAGCATACTTCCACGAAATTCGGCCTGAAGAGGGACAGACGTCCACGAAGCATAGCCATCGCCCCTAGAGGCTCTCGGACACCCGCTCTGCTGGAACGTTTCCTAAGGACGGCAGACGAAGACGGTCTCCACATGCTTTCCAGGAGACGTTCCTCAGAACGAGACCGTGACTGTTCCGAAGCCCGAATCGGTCACAGCAAATGTTCACGAGGAAGTCACGGTGAACCATCTGGGACACCAGTCTTTCCCAACCGGTCCACGTAGGGACACGATTTGGTCCTAGCCAGAAACAGACACTTTCTCCTCACAGCATCCTTTTATTTTAATATAATTTAATTTAATTTATTTTATTTTATTTTATTTTATTTTATTTTATTTTATTTTATTTTATTTTATTTTATTCTGTTTCATTTTGTTTTGTTTTATTGTATTGTATTGTATTGTATTGTATTGTATGTTTACATATGTACGTATGTAAGTAAGTATGTATGTATTCCGGTCTGTCTGTCTGTCTGTAGGTCCATCCATCCTCCGAAGGTATACCAGTCATGTCGGCCAACACACTGACAGATCTCGAGTCTTTTCTGTCAGAAAGATATTAAAGCACGTCCCCTTCGACTCATGGAGCCAGGAACGAACGCTTCCGTATCTCATCTTCTTTGGAAACGATCTAAACATTCCAGGGACGTCGCCAGATGCTTCAGTTGCAAGGGACCAAAAACTACGTGGAGGAGGCACCAATTTTTCAGAGATGGACCGCCTCCCACACACACACACACACACTACCCCCTCGGACTGCTTGGGGTGTGAACACTTCCTGAGACTTGAGACCGAGCCAACCATCGCTCCCAGACTCTTTTTTTTTTTTTTTTTTTTTTTTCCTGGCTGACACGTTTCATGACAGAGATAACCCACAGGAACTTAATGGATTCGGGGTAAACCTAGGGAGGCGAAAAGTTTCACCTCGAATGCTGCTCGTCACAATCAAGACATGGCTCTTTTCACGAGACCGATCCCTTGACATTTGCTTTTCTGGATGAAAGGATCTGTCCTAGATCATGTCAACCTGAAGGAAAACATTTGGGTTCCTTCCTGTTCGCATTCCCTGCCTGCATGTTCCCTTGAAAACCAGTTCCATAGAGCTCTTTCATGAATGAACTCTGGCAAGTGTATGTGGAGGAAGAAACATGCCAGGCCTACAAGCCGGGGACATACACAAGTGCCTACATGCATACATGCATACATGGGACCGAGCCCTTTCCAGATCCTTGGACGGCAGTACCATAGAAATGAGGATGGCTTCCACAAGACTCTCAGGCAAGCCAAGCTCTTTTGCGAAAGCGATAGCTTGTGCACAAAGGAGAAGGTGGCATGAGGGGAGAGGGAGGGGGAGTGCCAGCTCCCTGAGCAGCAGGGGCCATGCTTTTCTACCTAAAGGAAGGGCTTTGTCTCAGGATCACTGATCACTTCCACAAATCATCCGATATCTTGGATCGGCCGCAGGCGGCTCCAGGGTGAAGAGCCATCGCCCCAGGCTCTGTGGGGAATAGAGAAGACTTCCGTGAGGGGAAAGAAACGCATGAGAATTTTCTGCAAGAAAGCTCAGGAACAGATAATGTAAACACGGAGGGTTGAGCTTCCTGTCTCGTGACAACTAGGTCTACTGGGTCATGTCACAGAGAGCAAGCGAATCCTTTATTCCCCTGAGCCTTTTTCTTTTTCTTTCTCTATCTTTCTTTGTTCTTTGTTCCCTTTAGAGTGTGTGTGTGTGTGTGTGTGTGTGTGTGTGTGTGTGTGTGTGTGTGTGTGTGTGTGTCTGTGTCTGTGTCTGTGTGTGTGTGTCTGTGTGTGTGTCTGTGTGTGTCTCTGAAACTCAGGTACTGCCCTGTCTCATACAGACGAGACCAGCAGATCGACATGACCAGAGATTTTGTAGCTTTCATTTAAAAACTATAGGTCACTCACGAGTCGGGTAGGACGGGTGCTGCGTCCAGCGCAGCTCGGGACCGTGTCTGAGGACGGGCGACGCAAGAATTAAGAAACAAAGAGACCAAGTAAAGAGCGAAAATGGGACCAGGGGACTCAAGGTCTCGTGGATCTAGAGTGCCAAAAGCCTGGTCGACATCCTGTTTATTGGGAGTATACGGCTCAGGGAAAAAAAAAAGAAATGCGATCAAAGAGGTGGGGCTTTAGATATTTCATGCCAGAAGCACGAAGTTCTGCTTGCTGGCTAACTGATTCATTTCAGGCCTATCCCTTCCAGGAACAATCACCCTCCTCGGGGGATGCAAAATTTCTAAGTGTATCCTGTGATTGCCTCTGGGACATCTCGAGATAGCAAATATTTCCCCGGGGTTAAACCACATGCTTTCCTGCCAGAACCAAGTTCTGTTAATGGATGATCTGGCTTCCCATGACCGTCCATTGTTTTACCCTAAGGAAATATCTGCCATCTGTTGCGCCCTCACGGTCAATCTCAGGATTGCCCCTCACACAATTTCTTGAGCATCATACATGTTATAGGTCATCGACTGTGTAAAACATGAAAACAAAGCAGGCGTGTGCATTTTTAAGCAAGTAAGTGTGAATGTAAGATTTTACGCTCATGGAAATGCTGGTGCAGCTTGGTTTCTAGTTGCTGGTTCTCCAGCAGCTTGTTTCCCAGCAGACGCGTAGGACACTAGAGAACCCACTCACTCAGAAAGAACCGATGGGACGGGTAAGGTTTTTCGGCTCAGAGGGTGAAAGCTTTTAAACTCTGTGTGGAAAAAAGACGTTTCAGGTGTATATTTCTCCTTAAGAAGGCTGCGAATTAGAGTTTCGACGAGGGAGACCACGCAGCAGTGTGTACGTTTAAAAAGGCCTCCGCGTGCCCCTCCCCACCCTTTTTTGTTTGTTTGTTTCTTCCATTCGGTTTCAGGTTCTACCTGATTCAGCCCCCTGGCCTCAGTCTCTGGCCACTGTGGGCTATGCAGACAGACGTTTCTGACGTTGTCGAGATGGACAAGATAAGGAGGGTTCCCCCCAGAGAACTGGGCCGCTGCTTCTATGAGATCAAAAAGCTGACCTACTCATCCAGTTCTATGTTTAGAAATTTGCTCCTTTCTGGGAAAGCGTAGAGCTCTGCGGTAGAGTGCGTGCTCAGCATGCACAAGGCCTTGGGCTCAGTCCCCAGTACCACCACTGAAAACGTATAATAAATCTAAATAATTAATTGAAACGTAGATAAAGACACCTAATGACCCGTCCCCCCTCCAAAAAGATAAAAACTTCTTGTTAAAAAATTTTTATTTTATTTTATTTTTTTATTTTTTTAGTTAAAAAGGCAGGAGGAGGACGAGGACGAGGACGAGGACGAGGAGGACGAGGATGAGGAGGAGAAATTAGCTTCTTTCCAACAAGGAGATTTCCAGGTCAAATGGAGAGCCAAATATTTCTATGTTCTAAAACTTCAGCTTTCCACGTATCCTGGCGTCAAAACGTCGGCACGGGTAAAGATTGTTCATCATTCTGTGACTATGCACTTCCTGCATTTTGGAGTGTTCATCTGTCCTTTCTCTTAGGAATAGATGATCATCAGAAATAGCAGTTCTGTTGATTAAACCCCCTTTTAACATATCGTTGTTTCCTGGTCACTAAAGTTACCTAATAATCACTTCACAGTCTATGGAAGTCAAATCATTGTGCTGTACACCCGAAACTGATAGAGGGCTGTATGTCAAACCTATGTCAATAAAACTGAAAAAAGAAAAGAAGAAGAAGAAAAGAAAAGTCTGCTTGCTCGGGGCATCCGGTAAAGGCCCTCTTTCTGAGCGCACAAGTCAACCTCGGGCCGATTCACCCTGTCCCCTGAAGAAGGGCAAAAATCCTCCACTCTATCTCCCGTTAGGTCCCGGACACTAGCCAGAGTTCCTCCTCCCTCAACCCCCACCCCGTTCCTGCGTCACACTGTGTGGGCTCAGGCACACAACCTATCGCTTTCCTTTAGCGTGTGGAATGAATATCGCCCGAAGGGAATTTCCTTTGTTGTCGTTTAAATAAACTGACGTGTTAATAAGCGCTCTGGAGGGACACATTCCCTTTGACCTGATCAGCCATAGTGACATCCCATGACCCAGGAATGTACAATATCATGGATTGGAAAGGATCTTAGAATTCAGAAATCATGGTGACGTGGGTCTGATGACCTAGCTGGCTCCATACAAACCAAGAGATGAAGGTGCCCAACGTTTTCACTCGATGCTGCCTAAGTTCTTGACAGTCACTTTAAAAAAGGAAAAGGAAAATTTGCATGGCACGCTTAGTTTTGAGAATGCTATCTGACTGCATGGTGGAACGCAAGGAAAAGCCGTGACGCTCGCCCACGGTATCGAGAGAAACGCAGAACCGTGTTTCTGGTAGCTTTCTTCAACGCTGCGCAAAGGCGGGAGCGACCGCTACCCTCACGCAGAGGAGGAGAGGACGGGTTTCTCGGCCCCGTCACGCAATGCCAGGCAGAAGAAGCCTTCTCCGATGAGACAGAAGCGTGTCAAAGCGCATCCCTGCGTCGAAGGCTTCGGTTTCCCGGGGAAGGGGGTCGAGCCGAGGGACCCAGGCCCCCACGTCAGTCAGTCTTTCACTGGATTCACTGGCCTCGCTGTTACTCCTCAGCGATGGCCCCTCAGATTGCTCTCGTGTGTCTTTACCTTCTGGCTTTAGGAAGGACTTTAAACTTCGGCTGAGGGGCGGGACACCCAGAAGGGTTCTTTCAGTTCACCCCATCTTAGGTATTGCCATATCCAACACGTTGGTTTTCATCCCATCGTGGACCTACCTACCGGAGAGTTTCGCTGCTTAAAAGTCCCCTGTGCTCCACCTATTCATCAACAACCCCCCGCCACAACACACACACACCCGCACACACACACACCCACACAGACAACCTTCACCACCACCACCCCCGACCCCACTCATCTTTTCACCCTCTCTGGGGCTTTTGCCCTTTTGAGAATGAATGTCATCCAGAGCCGGTACCCTACAGGATGCCACCTTTTCAGATTGGCTTCTTTCAGGGAGTCAGGGGCACGCAGAAACGGCCCCGCCTGTCTCCCACAGGTCTCTCGGCTCCACGGGTCCCTGGTTTCCTTTTTAGAGCCAAATCACATGCTGTGGCACGGACCTAGCCCGGGCTACGTGTCCCTTCACCTCTTGAAGGACGCGTCTGTCCCGGTCGCCTCCACGGTTCCGGCAGTGATGAAGCAAGCCCCTCCACACCCCCACCCCCCACCCCGCCCACCGTCCAGGTCCGTCCGCGTTCAGGTTTCCGCGTGGACGGAGCCCCGAGGGCTAGGCCTCAGGGTGAGAGTGGTATGGCGGGTGGCAGGTGGCGCACTGAAGGGTCCCAAATCCGGAGGATGCCGGCAAGGAAGGTCGCCAGGTCAAAACCTTCCTTCCCTCCCTCCGTCTCCTTAGGGTGGATGGCTGGGCCCGTGAATTCAGAGAGGACACGAGACACATGCTGTGAGCCGAGATTTCCAAGCCAGGAGACCTGGTGGAGGGTAAAGAAACGAGTTGATTGGGGGGGGGGCGGGGGCGATGGGGGGGGGGGGGCTCTTAGGACTGCAGCCCAGGAGACACAGATGCAAGAAAGAAGCACTGGAAGTGTGTGTCATCAGACTACCCCACGGGGCAAGTGGAGAAGGGGAAACGAAAGAAAACACACCACAAGAGCAAGGCGGGAACTTTGAAACGACCAGGCTGCGGCTAGCAGCTGCTGGCAGATTTGTTTTTGAAACCGGTTGGTGGTGCCCTTGAGCTTGATACAGTTCTGACCACTCATGCCCCCCCTCCCCCCATTGATGCCGGTGTCGGGACCCAGGGGAGGCCACCCCAAACATGTATGTGCCTCCGTGGCACACGGATGGGTTAGAAATGAGAGTGACCGAAGAAGCCGAGGGGCCAGCAGACGCAAGAGGGACCCTCAGACTCTTCTTTCTGTCTCCCTGAAAGCGGGAAATCGATCACTTCCGTGGAGGGTGCCCTCCCTGCATCTGGACTTAGGAAAACACCCTGATCACCCACTGAGAGCCTTCAGGCCCCGGAAGCCTAGAGAAACCAACCAACCTCGTGACTTCTTTCAGGGGCTTCCCCCCCTCCCCAAAACCCAAACTCCGTCTCGATTCTTCACGGACGGGTCACCCAAAACCAAAGGCTCTCAGCCCGGCCCATTTCGCACAAAGGGCTGATTTCTTGTCCTAAAACGGAGAAAAGCTGCCTGCTTCGGGGACACATGAGTGCTTGAATGAAAGACAGTAGGTTCCCTGTCGCTCCTGCTCAACGATCCGTCTGGGGTCCATTTTTGGATCAGTCAAGCCCAGAGAACTCAAGATGTGTAGAGGGAGGGGACAACGTCCCCCTCCCTGAAACAGGACTATGTCTGCAACAAAGTTCCTCCCACTGGCCGTCCAGGCTCCATTTTGGATGACTGAATCCTGGTTCACCTCATTTGGGTGTTTTGTTTTTGTTTCTGTTTTTGTTTTTGATTAATAGACTTTATTTCCTAGAGCAGTTTCAGGCTCACAGCAGAATTGAGCAGAAAATACAGAGAGTTCTCACATAGCCCTCCCCACCCACACATATATCCTCCACTCCCCTCAACATCTCTCATCGGTGTGGCCTATTTGGTAAAACTGATGATCCGACATGGACACGTTATTATCCATCAAAGTCCATAGTTTACAGGACGGTTCACTCTTGAGGTTGTACGTTCTATGGGTTTTGACAAATGTACAATGACATGTAGCCACCACTATGGTATCCTACAGAATAATTTCATCGCCTTAAAAATCCCTCACGCTGCATCTGTTCATTCCTCCTTCCCTCCCTCTCCCCAAACCCCTGGATACCATGATCTTTTGATTGTTTCTAGAGCTTTGCCTTTTCCAGGATGTCATTTGGTTGGAATTGTACAGTTGGTAACAATTTTCAGACCGGTTTCTTTGATTTAGTAAGATGTCTTTTAAGTTTCTTCCATGTCTTTCACGGCTTGATAGCTAATTTCCTTGTCTTTCGTTCTTTTTTATTTATTTATTTTTTTAAAATGTTTTTACTGCACATATATTTTTAATTTACATATATGTACTGTTCATTGTTTCCAGGAAGGTTTAGAGCTTTAGCTTTTAAACTTACATACTTATCAAAGGAATAAAGCCAACCACAAAAGAAGAATGAATTCAAAAAGATACACACACCCCTGCTATTAACAGCAACATCATTTATGATTGCCAAGATACGGAAGCATCCTAAGTGCACATCAATATTTGAATAGATAAAGAAGAGGGACACACACACACACACACACACACACACACACACACACACACACATACACACACGTAATGGAATACAATTCACCCATGAGAAAGAAGGATATTTTGCCATTTGTGGCCCTTCCTTTCCTTTTTTTTTTTCCCCCTCCACTTTAAAAACCAGAATTTTATAACTGGGATAAACACTTCCATTGAGTCAAAAACAGTAAAATGCCAAAAAATAAACTTAATCGAGGAGGTTATCTATACTCCAGAATCTGAAATGACACAAAGAAATGGAAAGATGCCTTGTGCTCTTGCATTGGAAGAATCAATACTATCAACATGGCCACACTATCCAAAGCAATCCGCAGGTTCCATGCAACCCCTGTCAAAATACTCACGACATTCCTCACAGAACTAGAACAAACAATTTCAAAATTTTTAAGGAACAACGGAAGACCCTAAACAGGCAAAGCAATCTTTCGAAGGTCTCCTCTCCCTCCCTCCCTCCCTCTCTCTCTCTCTCTCTCTTTCTCTCTCTCTCTCTCTCTCTCTCTCTCTCTCTCTCTCTCTCTCTCTCTCTCCCCCCCCCTCTCTCCCCCCTCTCTCTCTCTCCCTCTCTCCCCCCCCTCCCTTTCTCTGTCATCTTTTTGGTCTCTTTCCTTAGGATTTGATGACTTGAGACCATCCTTTATCATTCCTTGTAAAGCCGGCTTGATGGTGCTGAAATCTTGTAGCTTTTGTTTATCTGTGAAGCTTTTGATTTCTCCCTCAAATCTGAACGAGAGCCTTGCTGAATAGAGTATTCTTACCTGTCAGTTTTCCCCCCTTTCATCACTTTAAGTATGTTGTGCCACCCACTTCTGGCCTGTAGAGTTTCTGCTGAAAAATCAGCTGATAACCTTACGGGAGTTCCCTTGTATGTTATTTGTTGCTTTTCTCTCGTTCATTTTAATATTTTCTCCTTATCCTTAATTTTGGTCAATTTGATGACGATGTGCCTCGGTGTGTTCCCGTATGGTACTCTCTGCACTTCCACCTCATTTGGTTATTTAAAGGATCTTCAGTCTGTTCAATTCATAGGAGAGAACTTCCACGTGTATTTCTTCTCAGTTTTATGAAACAAAGAAGGACCCAGGAAACTGGCAAAAACATAAATGCTTTTCTATTGGGTTGAGCAAAGACAGGCCCTGGCCGGGGACGGGGGGGGGGTGCTGGAGGGTCGGGGGGGGCGGTGTAGAGAAGGATATAGATCATTGTTAGAGTGCCTGCTTAGCATGCATGATGCCCTGGGTTCAATCCCCAGAACCACCATTAAAATAAATAAATAACCTAATCAAACCCATCCCCCTCCTCCCCCCCCCCCAAAAAAAAGAAGGAGAAAAGAGTGAGAGACAGAGACAGAGACAGACCATCGGGAAAAGTAGCTGCACTAATACTTCCAAGAAACAGGACAACATAAAGATAATGGAAGAAATGCTGGATAGTGAACAGCCACGGGTGGTTGGCACAGACCCATAGCTTCTGGACTCGCTAAAAAAAAAAAAAAAAAAAAAGAATATGAGAATCATATGGATCAGGAGATTGGGTCTGAATTTTGTGCCGTTTGACTTGTGCCAGTTACAAAGGTCATGCATAAGGAAGA